>NW_020170397.1:992434-1002724 GCF_000524195.1 Echinococcus granulosus
TGTCAGGAAAAAGTATGCTAAAAGGAATGTCAGACCCTCGCAAAATACGGGAATACTCTGACTGCCATTTCACATCCGGTGTGAAAAACACGAACCAAAAAAAACGCCATTTGTTTGTGATTACAAGCTTCTAGGCTTCAGAGGAAGTGATCAGCACGAGGTAAGTGAATTGCAATGTAATGGTGACAAGCGTCTGAGCTGCGAGGATCGCCTCTTACCTCGTTTTCAGGCGAATAGGCACGACCCATCGTTTTGTGGGAAACAAGGCATCAAGGCACATTACTGTCATTTATCAATTGAAAGCGATCTTCCTCTTGATTATCATTAAACGCCTGATTGCGATTGTATTTGTGGTGCTCTACACCTTTGAAATCAACAAGTCAGAAAGTATGCCTGGCATAGACTATAACAAAGCAGGTGTCGTGACATTATGTTTGCCTGCAACAAAAATTTCGGTAAACATGGAAATCAACATGCTTCAAAACCTGCAATATCGCTTACTACTTCCAAAAGGCGGACGCGTTAACATAGACACACTGGTATGGTGCTTTTGCACATCCGGAACTGTGGAAAATGGCCAAAAAGGTGGGAGAAGAGAAAAAAGTGGCGCTGTTTACCAAGAGGTTAGGGGTGGCATAATAAACTCTGTGTAACAGTTTAAGTTGCAACAAGTGGAACAATAGAGAGAATGACTTTTACGGACGTGGAAATGAGAGAGAGCCCAATGGTCTCAAAAAATTGTTCTTTAATCATTCATCTGGTGGAAATTTGTGCATTCTGGATGTTAGCGACCGAGGTCGGGAACACCTGCAGAAAAACGAGAGTCTCCTTTAATTTCTACAGTTTGATTCTCCTCCTTGGTATCAGTGCATTCTGCTAACGCAAATAGCTTCCTATCGCTTCGACAGGTCAATACGAGACCTTCCAAGCAGGTATGCCTTATTGCGTCTTTAAGGATGACGCGTGACGGTGGACACTGATGGTTTAATTCTTCACTCACAGTTAATTTGTGGAAGTGTGTTTTAGGTTGAGGTCAGAAGGCACAGCCCGTTTCTTGTTTGAGTACTTTCAAAAAAGGTCACAGCGTTTGTCAAAGCCAAGTCAACTCCGTCCGTCCTTGACCCCCCAAACCCCCTCCATCTCGATGGTCAAGTTAGCGCTTGTCTGCTACTGAAATTCCACGGCTGGCAAGAAAAGAGATGACAGACTGGACTACGGAAATAGTTTATTCAGTTGATAATGCATCTGTCTCACCAATGAGGGTCTAGGTAACTAATTAAGAACAGGAGGCATGAATGGGAGGAGAAGCCCCAAACACAAACACCTGATCAAATCTACAGACATCTTCAGCAGAAGCGAGCATTTCACTGATTTGAGCCAACCACTTTCACTGCACACTTCGGCACCGTAAAGCCGAACTCAAATTTCATGGGTGCTAATTCTTTCACGGGCATTAATGGCGCTTTAAGCGCAGTTTAAATTACTGAGACGCATCCAAATTCACATTGCAATCACATTTGCACAATCGTGAGTGATCGCCTTTTCGCACAAGAGGAGGTGGATTATGAATCCACCGCCAGAGCGATAATTTGGAGGGCCTCCTCGATAACGCCAGAAAAAGACAAAGTAGAATGGCTACTTTATGTCCAACAATAACGCCAAGCGCCTGTTTAGAAGCCCTTTTCATAGCACATTCATACAATTGCCGGGTAAGCATTTGAAATGTGACCAAGAAAGTGTCTGAAGCAATTTAAGGATGAGCGAGTTAGGAGCCAGCGTCTAAAGGTTACCCGTCTCGCCCACTTCCCTAATTTCGTCTGGTTTTAAGCACTAGGCCAACAAAAAATAGCAATACGGTTTACTGAATTTTTCTAAAAGAATGCCATTGAAAAGTCTGCATTTCCACGATGATATTATTTTAGCCTATAAAGGAAATGGAAGAACATTTCCCTCATGGATGGTTTAGTTAATGCTAATTACTAGTTGCTGAAACCATAATGAGCACTTCGTCCACACTGTTCCTTGCAGATGCCAAATGGGGAGACTAAATAAGTGGTAGGTTTGGAAGCGGAAGACTGGCCGGAGGTATGCTCTAGGCCGAGAGGGGAAGAAAGCGCCAGTACACTTGCGAGGGAAGGACAAGCGTGAGCAGGCGGGACACGACCGTCTGTCAGTGAGCCTAGAGCCAGTCCGATTGGTTGGAGCGAAATAGTGACCTTGAGGGTTCGCAGCACATTAGCCGCTTCATCGAAGCGCGTGCGTGCGTGCGTGCGTGGGTGCGAGGGTGGATGTGGTAACGATACGGCTTTCCCCACCTCGCTCTCGCTGCCCCAAGTCTCATGCTGTGCCCTGGCAAATGGCATTTCGTAGCACTTGAGTTATCTCAAAGCGTCATAAGACCTGCAAGTCTAGACATTCAGGTGAATTGGTTGCACACGAAGACTGGAAAAGTCAGCATAGACAAACATAAAACTAGAGTGCACATCGTTCTGTTGGAATCCATTGCATCACTTCACCTTACTTCATCATCCAGGTAAAACCTGCTTTAAATAATAACTGGGGAGCTCCGAAGTTTTTCTTACTCTGTTAAGCATTCATTTATGAGTAGAACTAAAGAATACTCTAAATGCTTTCCTCAATAAATGGTAAATAAAAAAAGCCGACGGCCAAGTCTATCGATTTCAACGAGTTTTGGTAAATCAAGTGGCAAGAATACTGAGATAAGCACTTGTTTGAATATTTTAGGGCGTCAAATGAAAAAGCGCGTTATTTCAACACGCCAGCATTAAGCAGATGATGCAGACAAACAACGATGGCAGACATTCTGACCTCTTTTCCAGTAAAATTTTTTTGGAAAACATTTGAATTTATTACGGTGGGCGGAAATGAGTCTATTTACAATTCGCGGGTTTGAAGCGGTGTTAGCAGTAAATGATATCAAATGTCCTGGCATCGTGAGTGAAGTCGTATTCTATTTTTCACCAGTGCGGAGAACATGACAATGCATTCGACATCGGTGGATGCGATGTGTAAACTAAACGTCTACTGTCACGTTTTTGGCTCATAGAAACGCCACCGCGTCAAGCGTCATTCCATAATTCATGTTCTAGTTTGCAGGATACGCCACGTTCGAAATCTAGGGTTCCATCTGCCTAACATTGTGCTTTTGTTTGATGAACTAGTTTCCTGAAGACTGCATATTGCACACATTATGGATTCCGTACTGTTTCATACGAAACGCCCTATGAGAAAACTTTCGCCATGTAGTGCAAATTTGTGGTGGGAAGATCTGCACCATTCAGTTATAGCCAAGAGGAGTACTATATTTTCTGAAAAACACAATAGCGCGAAACTCCAAAGCAGGCATCCAGGGAAGAAAGCCACACAGTCAAGGGGTTTTTAACCACAATTAAGTCAGTTTTCATTCCACTTTCATTTAAATCAAGTCGGATAACAAACGGTTGAAAAATGCCAAATGATAAAATGTACGCTTGCTTGTTCGGAAAGATTTTTGTGGTTCTAAGAATCTACCGTACTTTTAAAGAAATTGCATTTCAAACAGGCGATATATATTAGACGAGATGATTTTTATTTACAGTTTTCACTGGGTTCTCAAATCTAGTGGTTTTCCGTCGGTTTGCCAATTGCTGCACCTTTAGCATTTGCCAGAACTACGTGTGTTAGTGCCATTTGGAGGGTCAGTAAACATTGCCGAGCATTTGATGCATTATGCACTTTGAGCTTTGATAGAAAAATGGTAAATGGGTGAACAACATGATCCATATACTACCACATCTTATTTCAATTATGAGGTAATTCTTCATTGCTAGTCTCGCCCATGCATTTTATCAAATCATCACCTCTGAAAAACAGCAAAAGCTATAAACAGGCACAAAAGGCAATGCTGCTCAAGCTCTATGAAAATAAACAAGACACGAAACCGGTCTCACTGTAGTATCGCAGGCATTCATGATGAGAAGTAATTACTGAAAGGTCGGGTTAGAATAATGGAACAGCTGCAGAAATGTCCAGAATAAGCGATCGTTCAATTTCTTTACTTGATCACGTGCTTGAAGCAACAGGAACCCGCCCCCATCTCTATCTGTCTGTTCAGCAACCGTTATTTACGAAATATTTTCATATCTTAATATTCCGTTATTTGCAGGAATATTTTTGAACCTAAAAGCTGGCACCAACACGAGTTGAAACAATCGGAGACAGGTAACAAAAATGAAACGCTACCACGGCTCACTGCCCGGGGGTGACTCTTACCTCTGAAGAATAGGACACACCCCCACCAAACCGTTGTCTCCAGACACGACGCGCCATTACAACCGAATTCTAGTCTTGTCACACTCACTACTATTTAATTAATAGTAGACTACACCAGGTGCCTTACAGGTAGCAACAATTTATGAGAATCGGTCTCGCTTCAAATAGGCACAAAACCTGTCTATGAACAACGGATGAAAGATCATAAAAGATTCCAAAAAATGACCCTAGCAACCCAAACCTTCCCCATATGTCTAGCGTAGTCAGTTTGATAAAGGAATTACACAGTCGGTGATAACTAAGGAAATGAAGGAAATAGTTTTTACTGTATACAGGAAAAAAAAACAGACTGATGTAATATCAACAATTCAGAGGTAGAGCTAGGAACTGTCAGAGGCCTGAATGTGATCAATGAGTTCGTGCAACCGTCCCAACGCATCTCGGTAGGTTCGTGTGGAGCTAAATACAAACGAACTGTGAGCGATTTGGAATCGAGGGTCTACCTCACTAGAAGGAGAGACTCCAACCGTTCAAGAACTGGTCCCAGACGCTTTCTTCGGACTGGTATCACATTCAAACTGGGTGAACAAGGTGCCAACTCCTTGAGACGATCTGGCGGGCGGGTGGACAGATGAGAGGAAGTAGACTCGCATGACCTACCGGCTGATTGCATATCGGCCATTCGAGGGCGTTTGACCAGTCGTCTGCGCTTCACCACAGCAGGTTCTGGTGGGTGGTTGTGGATCATTTTAAATTTCTTCACTGTGAGCACACTGTCCTTCATAAGGAGATAAAAGGCGGCGGGACAATCACAACGAATGGTGCTGCAAAATCACGGAATGAGGGGAGTGGGTGAAAGGCAACGAAATTGTGACGAACCGGTGTTTGAGCGGGTCGACAGCAGTGCTTTTATAGCTGCCGTAGTGGATACATACGTAGTAGACACGCTTATAGACAAGACGCTGGAAATCAGGCGACATGGGTGGCAGCTTAATGGCATCTCGCTTGCGAAACATGAAGCCCGATTCCTGCAAAAGAATTGAAATCAAAGATATCCCAAGTTATTTTCAAATGCACAGATTCCAGCTAAGATATATTGGTTTGTCAAATAAACGAAAAAATAAACAAAATTACAAGTGGATTTGAGATTTCACACGCAAAAGATTTGAGCCAATTATTCGTTTATCAATTGCATTCAAATAGTTATCAAGAGCCAAGAAGAGTGACTTGACTTATCACACAGCTTCAGTTGCAAATAAATTAAAATATGTGAAATTAAGTTAAATGAATTCTTGTAGGGCTAATAATTTGCTAAAAATTGAAACGCACTAAAGGAACACAAGGCAATGGAATCACATGAAAACTACCGTAATTGCACAAACTTGGACAATAAAATTACCATAATGCGGTAAATAGAAGGCAATGGTGAATTTGTTATAAAAGGTTTGCTTCTAGGGACGCAAAATGAATAAAAGGACACCGAGTTTATGGCATATACAGGACCGCAGTTTGGTCATCAATGCGTAAGAACAAGCGCACCTGTTGGAACAGTTGGAGCTTCTCCACAAAATCATCAAACGATTGGAAGGGGAAATTCGCTATACTTATATTGAACTTCTCCGTTACATCCATCTATGTGAGCTCTGAGGTCATCAGCAGCCAGCCAAAGGCCACACTCAAATCCAATGATTGAGAAGACAAAATGGAACGGAGTTTTATGTCATTTAGACAAAATTAGAGTGCCTCCACATAGCCCACTAAAGAATAAAACTTTTTAAATTTTCAACGGTGCTTACATGAATATATGAAGTATGCTCCATATGCTGAAACAATGCTTTTATTATAATCCTGCATTTTTCCATTTCAAGGCCATAGGTGCTGGTAGAATTGGGTGTTCATCACATGCTAAGGGCTTATCGGGGTTTTTACATAAAAGCCTTGAAGGATGGCTTTTTCAAAAGAATGGGCAAAGGAATATGTAAGTTCGGCCTCTTAAATCCTTAACCACTTTCAAGTCGTATGTCTTATGCTGTATGTAGTGGCATCATTTCGCCGTAATTTGTTGAGACGTACTGTCATTTTGCCACGTAAACTGGATTAGTGGGACCGGCTGAAGGCACAACCTTTCTACTTGCATTCTGTAGGCTTTTTCGTGTTTCGAGGACTTATCTGTTTCATATACTTGCCCGATTTAAACACTTGTATACGGGTTTAAGCAAAATTGTTGTTTTACCCTTTCCCTCAAGGCACTTTATTTCACTTGTTCCAGAATCTTCATTATTACTGAAACTTATGGCATGTCGCTTATTTACTCTTATTTGTTTGCCAAGTCATTTGTTCATTTTACTACTTTTCTTAAGGGATATACTTTCAACGAATCGGCTCCGACTATGCCAATACTTTTAGAGATACCCTTAAACAAATACAAGACAAACCCATTAGGTTTGCTGCCATTGTCTCAGCAATGTGCGCTACTTCTGCAGTCTACATCTCATGCCCTCACGAGTTCGATTACCGAGGCGCCCTTCTCAGTGCTTCTATCGATCTCTGGGAGACCCCTGGCTGCCTTCAAAGCCGACGAAGCCTTGCCCACATCGAGGAACGAGTCTCTGCCCTCTTCCATGGCCAACTACGTCACTGCAGCCTTTTTGGGTTGGTTCACTTCATCTGGCGCGACGACCGAACCGATGGCTGTCGCCTCTACTCCGAGATCTGCCCCTACGCCTACGCTAGCTCCGGTCCTACCGGTGACAGTCAAAGCGGACCGTTTCGTAGCTTTCTTCGCCTCTTTCTTTACGATACTCCACCAGGCAAGAATGTTGACGAGGTTGGGTTTGCGGAGCGGGCAAAACATATTTTTACCACACGAATCGTTGATGTTGGTGCTTTTGGACGCTTCTGGGTGCTCAATTCCGCCATGCTTGATTACGACATCAATGAAGAGGAGTTCTTTGAGGGCGCTACAGGCGATGTCGCCGCTTCAACTAAGTGACCATCTTCAGCCAAGCAAGATTTCTGAGAGGCTTGAAGATACTTCTGAGCAAGCTTCCCATGCGAGTGCATTACCAGTACCTACTCAAGAAGAGGCAATGGAGAGTAACGATTCCCAAGAGACTACTGCGGTTACAAGTGAACCATGCAAAGTTGAAGGTGGAGAGGATGAGTGGGAGGTTGTGAACGAGACGCTTGTGTACGCGGATTGCGTTGGAGCCGTTGAATCGGAACTAATGGAACCCGGAAAACCAGTGCTTCTTGTGGATCTCGACACAGAAAGTCCACTAATACAAGTGAGCCAGTATATTGTGGTACTAATAAGGTGTTCTCTTTCCTCATCTGCGACAGATTGGTCCAGCGATCTTTCAAGGCACTTATGCGGAGTGCCTGGGAACGAATCTAATCTTCGAGAAACACCATCCTGCCCCTGGGACTGCTCAGACCTCCATGAGCGCTGCCACCCGACCCTCAATCGAAATCTTCGCCTCGCGCACCAAAACCTCTATCCGACCCCACTTCACTTATTTTGGCAAGACATCTAAAAACCTCAATCTCCAACGTGTCTTTTTGAAGCCTAAGGAATGAACTTCCCCCTCTTCCTCCATATATATGTGCACCGACTCTCTCTTAGTTTCCATGCTTTTATTACCTTTTGTATATAATAAATTATCAGCTTTTTCACCACGTTACTGGCTGGGTATTTGCCTTATGGTGTGGTTATATATTTCAAAATAAAGTTGTGAAGTTAGGTTTTCCTTGTCTTTGCTTGATTACTTTGACATTTTGGTTTGTTCTTTGTGTAGCTTGAGTAGTGAATGAATTTATCTGGTGATTAATTACTATTAATATCAAACTCTAAACACCTCGGATATGTTTCTGAACCCTTAGTTCTGCTTAGGGGCCAGTTGGATTTTGTGTGGGAGTTAATTGCAAGACAGCTGTTGCAAGTGGAGTACTGGAAGCAGTGCATAATCTAATCTTAGTAAGTTGGTTGGATCATTGTCGCCACATTGGCATCTATCCATCAAATTCGTATCTTCACGGCTTAGTGATATCAAACAATCATGAAGTCGGTTTTGTGGTCGGTTAAAAAGCGTAATGTCGTTTATAAAGGTACCCAAAGATCTCAGCAAAGGCCTTTGATAAACAGTAAGCCATCCATCTAGACGGGTGCTCTTTCTTTCGTTATGCAGTTATGACTTTAAGGTACAACTTATTCACAAACGCCTAGTTCCTATTTGAGCAGAAGACGAAAATTCATAACCCCCCTAGATGTCATAGCCCCATCCGAGTTTATGAGTGCCGACTAGGCGCATAAACCATCTTCTGAGAACTCAAGCACCTTTTGTGGTCGCACATTCATCTGAGTAATTTTAATGGGCAAAAGGGAGATTCAATAACAGTGAGAGAAATGTTTTAGAGAGGACAATGTGGGGAGAGGAGGGAAGAGGGCAAAAAAACAAAGGCAAAATGTGATTTTTCCCCTCTTTCGCGCGATCATCGCAATTGACTAGAAGCGAGGGGTCGCTCACGTACATTTACGCACAACACCGTTTTTGTTCACGATGATAGGTCTGAAAGAAGGAAGGACTTTTGTGCCAATTGGGCTTATTTACCCTCGTGCATGCACACCCATGCATTCAAACACGTGCGGAGCCTTTTCGGTAGAGCAAAGAGCATAGAATGCATCGCCGCGTGCCTGGAATGTATCATGCAAAATCGACAACACTTTACCTCTAGGAGTCTGAATCTGGAGAAAAAGCGATAGAAATAGTCAAATATGTAAATAATTTGGGGGAGGGAAGCAGGAGGAGTGGTGCACTGTACAGAGCAGTTGGTTATGCATGTATGTCTCTGGATAGTGGATCCAAAGGCATGTGTAGTAGTGGTGGCCGGGTGCAGATGGGATGCATGCTGAATTAACGACCTGTGTCGATGTAGCTGTAGTCTGCGACGTCAAGCATCTTGCCTGACCCACTCTCCTTCGACAGCTGGGGTGTTGGGTCGGCGGACTTGCGTGCTGCTTCTTTAGGAGAGTTGCGTAGCGAAGTGGAGTGGAGGAGTTTGCGCGGACTGAAGACGCGACCGGCACGGGTGGAGCTTTCCACGCAGCCCGAGGTTATATTCTGCAGGCGTTGGTGCAGGTTTTGTGCCTTCGCGCTAATTAAGCGCTTTAATCCAGACCCAGTGCTCCCACCAATGCTGCCGCTACTGGACTCCTGCAAAGACTCTTGCGACCGGTTAGAAGGCGGAAAGTCCTTATGGGGTTGCAGGGTGGTCGAGGATTGATACTGCGGGAGTGCCTTGCCGAAGTCCTCACTCGTTCTCGATCCAGCCGATTTTTGGTCATGAGAAAAGGGTGAGGTCTGCTCTGACTTTGAGACTGATATCTTACGGGCATTCTCCGCGAAATTTTCTGTAAGATATGAGGAAGGGATGGATGTTCAGGGAGAAGTGGAAAGAAGAGAGGGGAACAGTGGGTGAGATAGCGCTTACGGGTTGTGGGAGCGGCCTCTCCTTTCATGCTGGTGAAGAAAGCCTCACGAGCGGCGGCGGTGGAAATTGCGGCAGAGGTAGGGGCTGTAATGGGAGGACTAGAGAAACTTGCAGGAGTGAGAGAGGTGTCCCTCTCGAGTGGCCCCGCCGGCAAAAGCTCAACGGATTTACTCTCCACCGCTCGGTTGCAGATCATCTTTAACAGTTTTGCAG
The DNA here is from genome assembly GCF_000524195.1 of Echinococcus granulosus. Classification (NCBI taxonomy): domain Eukaryota; kingdom Metazoa; phylum Platyhelminthes; class Cestoda; order Cyclophyllidea; family Taeniidae; genus Echinococcus; species Echinococcus granulosus. Next base: position 1,002,410 of record NW_020170397.1, read on the forward strand.
CGGTAAACTCAGAGGATGGACCAAACACATCAGCGGCACGGTTAATACACAATTCAACGGCTTTCATGAGCCATGTGTTGTCTATAAACTCCATCATGTTTGCCACATTGAACCTGGGTGGGATAAAGGTTCCCTTGGATAAATATCGCGCTACTCGTTTAACATTAGTAGATTATAAACAAACTTTGGTTTCCGGCGAAGAACCGTGGGTCCAAACATTGTAGCCAGGTTTGCTGCACCCATTTGATTGACTGATTGGTAGTTTGATACCCTTCAAGACAAATATTTCAGTAAACTAACAGTATTTATTCAATG
>NW_020170397.1:1002824-1029266 GCF_000524195.1 Echinococcus granulosus
ACAAGCCGTTCCTATATTCTGTCACATGCTTACAGATACTTTCTTAAAATTACCACAGCCTCGCTATAGCTGATATTTTTTCACTTATTTAGATATCAGTAAGCACCGAATGTGGCAGTTAAGTCAGCCATGGAATTACTAATACCCTTAGCAGGGATAGAAAGTCATCCTTTAATGCGAAAACTTTAGGAGTAGTGTCAAATGTACTTTAACTTATAAATGCCCACTGAAAATATCTGCCTAAAATAATATAGTTTACCTCTTTAAGTGATGAAACAAAAGTCCAGCCACCCTTTGATTGGCCGATGATAGCTGACCAATCAAATTGTGGAGCCGTTTAGCCTGTTCATCGATCGTTCCGCTATCAGGTGCTTCAAGGGCCTATAAGCAAAACATTAAAAGCCTTATTGCATTCTTGTATTCTGTCTTGATTTCCATGTTATTCGACATTTTATATATACTATTAAAAGTCTATTGGTACGGGGTTGACGTGTAGCATGACATCGGAGATGGGTACCAGATGTTCTGTAGCTGTTTGCATGCAAAATAAAACCCTGAGATAAGAAAAACCTGTAGGTGCAATTAGCTCGTTTGGCGTGAGTTATTAATTCGTAGAGCTCAACAGGGGGTGGCTTGTCGTCAACTATGCTCATCTCCGGCAACAACACGGGCCAAACAGAAGTCAGCGAATGGATTAAAAGTGGCAATGGACTAGTGAAAAGAACTGAGGAGCAAATGGATGCGTTGACTCGGTGTTTCAGGCGAAGTCTCCTTTTTCTTGGCATGTTATTGGCACTGTGGTGGTGCGTGTGAAAGCGCACACCGATGTGGAGACGATTGAACACCCTTTGCTATTTCGGTCGCTGTAGTTCACTTCTAGTAGGCAAGATATCGCGCATTACAGAATGTGCAGGGATCAGCTCAACAAATTCATCGGTGAAATAGTTGAGAGGACGGTAAATGATGTAGGCACGTCGCCACTACTGTGGCTGCATAAGAAAATTTGACGACGGAGTTTGAGTGAATGATTTGGAGCTAGGGTGTTCGATGGTTGTAATGAAATCAGCACCGTAGTTGTTATTTTACCAACCGGTTCCGATTTCTTAACAGCTACCCTGCATTTCAAAATTTCGACTGGAAAATGACCAGGGGTATCGCTGCTGGAGTTTTGGCGGTTATTGGGGCCATAAGTGAGTGTGCTGAAATTGCAGTTGGATAGCAATTTGGCAGGCTATTATTAAGTAAATTTTACTAGATAAACGCATGAATGCTCAACTTACCTTTCCGACATCAACAAATTGGTCGTAGAGGTTATAACTCAGCAGAGGTTCCGGAAGCTGAAACATCAAATAGCCTTTAAAGTACATTTTTGCAACCTGTGCCACACTGCTATTACCAAAAATATTCAGCAATGAATCAGTCACAGGTAGCATGACAAACCATTTATTAAAATGTATTAAGATTCTTTAGGTGCATTTATCTGAGTTCTGGCAGGCTTTGATGCAGTTGCTTCAAATTTGATGCAATATCCCAATTTCATGCTGGTGCTATCACAACTTATTTCTCATTGTTTTTTATTCTACGAGAGTACCGCCTCAACTGCCTGTTCATAGTGCTGATTTTGGAAAAAAGAGCATCTTCAAAACGACTATAAAGATGAAATATTGTAGGTCAAAGTCCGCCAATTAGTAAGTCCCTCGTGGAAGTCTGATATCAAGCCATTTTTGTTGCTGTATGGTATTTTGATCACTGTCTTTAAAAACATTGTATATATCCACTCGTGAAGAAGTGTAAAGACGTCAGTACGGCGACCGTTGTAAAAATTAAATGAGCCTTCACCCCCCATCCCGGATTCCTTTCGGTGACAATAGTGACATATCAAGTAATTGGTTATAAGTTTCCATGCAGACTTCAAAATCTGCAAACAAAATTTTTCCGAGAAACATCATTAGCTTGCCGCTTAATCCAACTGTCAGAGTTTTAAGGAATCTGCACTACCTAGATGTCATAATGTTACTGTTCAGTGCCTTTACCGACAACGTCACGCGCTCTGTGTGTTGCGTGTTCCCCCCCCCTCCTACCATCTCTTCTGCCCCAAAAATTTAAGCAGAAAACAGGGAAAAAAGGGCCAATCCATTACTTTAGACACGACTGACTTGGCATTTTTGCTTGTTTGAGAACATGGTCTTCGAAATTACTTCCAGCAAGCCCTGTGAAAGGCATTTTACCCAATTGTATAACCAGCACAACAGAAATTGGGCACTGACCGATAAAAAGTACCAAGGCAAGAAAAACATTGACGACGGGAGCCTCCCCATTTCCCGCTACTTAGAGGGGTTTAAAAGTAGAGCAAAGTGAACACTCCCAAGTTGTATCTACTGGTAACTTTTATGCCTGAGATTGCAATGCTTGACACATTACACAACATTCCAAGTTGTTAGGATGGAGCTTGTTTGCTGGTCTGCCTCATATGCATAATTGCAATAAGACCGAGAGACAGGAATGATGATGGCACAACGGAAACCTGTGATGGGGGGAACACCGTCCTAGTGCAAAAAAAGACAAGCCAAGCTAAATTTATAGCTTTTTTATAGCCTGTAGGCGGGTCCCTCCAACTTTTCCAGTGCGCAAATTATTTCGACTGCTTCCTTTAGACACCTTAGTCTGCTTAGAACAGTCAACGTCTTTGATGTTGTTGCAGTACTTTGGGTGATTGAATCTCGGTTTTTGTAAAGGGACACTTTCTGTCGCCGCTGTTGTACCTTCGCCGGGTGGGCTGGCCTCCGGGCTATGCCAGTAGCCCCAATCCCTTCCATTTGTTGAATATATATATTCTGTCCCAGTATTATTTTTTCTTTCTTCTTCAGGAAATTCTCGGGGCGTTACGCTGGTGGCAGCGGAAAGTAAACCCGGTCCTACTGGACATCTGCCCTGAATCCTACGGCTTGGTGATAAACCTTAGCGGGGAGGAGGAAGTGCATATATTTAAAAAGGGAGAATCGGTGACGATGCCTAACAGGTCTGAAAATGTCGTCTACCTTCAGCAACTACGTCAGTCCCGTATTCTACGGGAAAGCCATTAACAACAAAAGCGACACTCACTGTGAACCATCTGAAAAAGTTTCATTACGGAGATGCTTTCCGTGTCTGTATGAAGGTATCCAATATGTAACCTTGCGTTAACCTCCTCCACATCTCTACCAATTGGATAGAACCCAGGTAGATATGGCTGAGGAGCTCTGAGGTAAGAACATGGTAAGGAGGAATAGACGCGGAATCCTACCCCCTATAGGAGCATGTTAAATCCTTTGTTATTTGACTCTGCATTTAGGCCAGTGTTCCTACAACTGGCTGTGGACACGCGTGATGATCAGAACATTTCCCTTTCCTCGAATCCGGTCCACATACAGGCCAAAACGCCTGATCCAGTAAAATCGCTTAAGGGAATCAGCAACGCCGCGATCAAGTATCTCCCCAACTATGTGAACATTCGATGACTGATATGTTTGGCTCGTGGGTGCTATTTTTATTGCAGCAGCGATTGTTTTGTGATGGCTTATGCGAAAAATTGACGAAGGGGAGCGCCGAGGACGACGCTCGAAAGAGGAGGGAGACTATGTAATGCGTTACCTGTAAGTCTAACTCTCGGTTTTGGTAAAGGAGTCACTTTGGGTCTCCGTTATTTTATCTTTGCCGGGTGGACTGGCTTCCAGGCCATGCCAGTAGTCCCAAGCACTTCTGCTGGTCGAGAACACCTAGTCTGCTCGAGTATTGTGGCTTCTTTCGCCTTAAGGAAAGTCGAGGGGTGCCACAGTAGTGTGTACATTATAGTCAGGCAATTCGCTCCCAAACACAGCCTACGAATCACAAGATTTCTGTCTTGCTCATATACCTTTAGTGAGAAATTTACATTTTGACGTACGAAATCTCGCTGCTCTAAAAAAGCTTGCTTAAAACGCACTAGATGACTTTTCAGTCCTAAGCTTTCAATGGGGGACTAGGATTCCGGGAAACGCAGAAGCCTTTTGTCCTTGTAAATTCTACAGCAGGCTCTCGCTTTTTCCTCATGCAGAAAAAAGTGATCTGATTCCGCATTTACACACTGCCAACCTCGATGGCATGAGCCCTCCACTCCCTTTTATTGGCACCTCATCTGGTGGACGTAAAAACTAAGGCAAATCCGAAAATAACGTGATGCGAAGGTGCTATTAAGAAGGGTATTCTAGACTTTTACGAACGAAACTTTTTTGAGAACTGATATCCAAAACAATTTTAAACGATGCTGGTGGGGAAAATTGGGTTGAAGATAGGTATTATCACTAAAAAGTAGCTACTGCGTGCTGTAAATGAGACTAAACGAGCTAGAGCCAGACCAGAGTCCATACGTTTGCAGCCCAGTAGAATGCTAGTTGTTGTCTCCACGCCTTATAAGTTAGGAGGGCCTAGTTCCTTAACTAGAGTTACCTTAAGCACTGCAGAGGTGGTTAGTATCGAGGTGCTTGGGACTGACCTGGATTAGTCGAGTTTTCAGAGTGCTGGCCAAAGTGATGGCGTACTCCCCGGAGAGATCGACCGAACTGTGACCTGACTCCTGCGCCGCCCTTATGGCCTCCACCACTCCAGCCACCTTGATCTTGGATGCAGGCACTCGGTATATACCCTGCAACAAAGGAAACGAAGATGCCCTTAGGACTTTTGTGTTTTTACTGGTTAATGTTCGTTTTACTTGTATCGACGGCTATTCAAGCTCTTCAATCCCCACGACTTCGTTAACAGTTCACCAAATCTTCTACACACTAATTACTCACTTCCGATCAGGAACCAACTCTTAAATCAACTTCAAGAAGAGCTTGAAAGGTATTCTAAAATGCGCTAAGATTGCCATCTATTTCTGGGGCACCGGAAGTAGTTGGAGGTTAAATTTCCCTGTAATCAGAGTTTAGGAGGGATTGGGTATTTTGGGTGGGATTCTATCTCCACATACATATATTAAAGCATATTCATACTTTGAAAGTTGCTTTTCATTAACGCGTCTGATATTCTCGCCTCTTAAACTCTGACAATTATGGACCTGCGTAACTCTGTGCCCTGCGAAATAGCGACGATTCCTCATTCGCCTCATTAAGTATCCAACGATTAAACCGCACTCTGGCATCCAATTTAGTGGTGTTAAAGGGTGTTGACTAGTTCAGCTGTGATTAGGGGGAAACAAATTTGAATTTTAAACGTAGAGCAACTTTTAATTGGCCACTTCAATGCCTGAGTACATGGTCACGGGGGCCTTCAATACAGGAAGCCAGTGCAACTCAACAACTTCCAGGTCACAGGTATTTGCAACAATGTCAAATGTGGCGAAAAAGGCTTTTCAAAAAGCCATCTGCCAAACTAAACACCGGGTTGCCATGAAAGCATCCTAATTCTGATTGAAAGAATCAGGGACATCCAGCTAGTTGGATTATTTGATTCAGCTCGGATACGGAGGAAACATCAGCAATTCGGACCATTTATTATTCGCTTTTTTCTGCTTGAGGTATAACTGCGACTGATTCACGCATGCGCACCAGAACAAACCGCATCTGTCTCCTCCTCTTCCTCCACCGCAACCACCACCAACAACAACACTACCCACTGCCGTCCACGTGTGCAAACCATGTTCAGATGGTCATCTATATAGGCTGGACACAATTTGTCTCTGACCCTTGCAAGCCAATGCCACACTGTGCCCAGCTAAAATTTCCCACTTAAAGGCCGATCACCTCCCTACTTTGATCTGCCTTTCTGCGGATCATGTGTGGAGCGCTGGCTCAAATTAGACAGCCACCGCAAACTATAACTTCGGCATTTTGAAATGATAGACAAGAAGCTTCTCATAAAGCTTGAGAGCTAATCTTGCTTTTCTTGATAGGTTAAACTTGCAAAGTAATACCAGCTACGGAACAATGTGAGGAGAACTCCAAAACCGTGGAAGAAATGGACGTATTCAGCTCATAATGGAATTCAGATCTTGCTTTCCTCAGCAATGCCATATTAAGTGGGCGGACAGGCTTGTACACTAATGTGTCTTGCCCACCTCCGCATCTGTCGCGCCAAAATTTGCCAAAAAAGGGAACTGACAGAGACGAGTAGAAGGGCCGTACTGAGGAAGGTGAAGTGCGAATTCACACAACACCGCTGATGAATCCAATTTCGGTATACAGTACGGTGAAGAAGGAGAGCAAATGCTAAAACTGGAGGCCTGACGAAGTGTGGATTTCATTTCAGCTTTCACTCTAATTAACGATGGAAACGGTTTGCCATGGTGATAGAACCAGGCTGTTCTTGTAATCCAGAATCTAGATGTAAGTATTTCGCAAGTAATTTGGGGCCACTGATGTAGGGGCAAAAGAAAAAGTATGAAGCGACTTTTCCCGCCTTTGTAAGGAGGAGTAAAGTCTCCGCCGTGGGGTATTCAAGTGTTGCGATTGAAGTTATCCAGATGTACGATGCTCTTGCCTCCACTTTGGTGTACTTTTGTCCACTCCGCCTGGCGTGCGATTTGACAAAAAAGTTGTCCGATCTTCTTTATTGTAAAAGCACAAACTGAATTTCGCTGTCTGAACCCTAGTTATATTTGGATTTTTGTAAAAAGGAAGGAAGAAACAAAATTAGCGAACTCCAAAATTCCATTCAACCAATTGCACCAATTTCTCCTCTTTTGCAATTTGAGTTGAGATTTGACTCTCCAAACAAATAAGTTATTAAATTTGTTCAGGGAATTCGAAATCAGCAGGTCTCAACAGAACAACACTCATCATTACTACTAAGTGGCATTCAATTAGTAGTATTGAGTGCTAGTTTATTTCGAAGTAAGGTTTGAATAGGGCACGACCCTACGGAACTAAATTTGTGGAACACAAAGTATTAGTACGATTGGTCTTGTAATTTGGACACTAAAAGTTCATCTGAGTAACGGTTTGGGAGGTAGCCTTAGGTCAGGGTACACAATTGAAAGAGCGATGATATGCCTTCAAAATACACAAAAAGCGCAAAAAAGACCTGACCTCCGAAATGGGTAAGTAAGGTCAGATATCACGAGCTTAATAACCTCATAAATTCAATAATCGGTGTAACTTCCTCTTTTTTGACCAGTGAAATAGTTGAGAATGGAAACATCAACTAATCGCAGCTGTTCATCGTCTGGCCTTGTCGCTAGGACAGGCTCTGATTATGACGTTAGTTGTCAATACAGGCCCGTGCACCCACATCTCTGAAAATCTAAACAGTACAGTCTCCATTCTATTTTCAAATCGTACCACCGTCACCACTTTTGTTTATACCCAGTTTTGACCAGCTATTCACAGTCTGACGCATTTCCACAATATTTATGCAATTAGACATCTCTTTTACTCATCTTTAGTTCGGACTTCGTTTCTTAACCAACTAATTGAACACTTTATCGCAACATGAATCTCACTACTTGTCTTTATTGCCATTACTGCATTTATCACAAGAATATCGCAGCATCTGGTAATTCCAACGCGTCAGCAGTGACACCAGAGATCTCAAGCCACCAGTCCGTTGGAATTCCTTCTTTTTTTTTCGCACCAGGGTACCACAATGCCCATGTTTCTGCTTTGTTGGGGTTTCGAGCCAACTTGTGGCTAATGACGAGGCGTGAACTCGTGAACTTCTTGAGCCGGGCGCACTTTATGGCTATACATATATAGATAACAGTACAGTAACAGTATTGTTGCCCTCCCCTTACTCAAGAACGACTATTTTTCCTACAGAAAAGCCACCGACGTGAGGGCGAGCAAGTGACTGAACGGGCTAAAAGATCCTCTTACACAGCTGATTTAACGGGACAAGAGTCGGCTGTCAGGTTTGGAGCTAAATCGCTCGTAACCTTTTTCCACTTCAGTTTTTCGAGTGGCGCAAATCCCACACAGCTGTCGATGGGGAGGAGCTCCTGCACATGCCCATATCAATCTCATTTTTTCAAATATGCATGTGCGCGAGTATTTTTGCCCTGGGTCATCGGGGAGGTGCTATTTGCCCCTTAGCAGCTGTTGCTTTCGGTGCTTAGAAAAACTGCACGTAAAATAGAACCAACAACGAATTTGCTTGTGTGTGTGCTTGCGAGAACTCAGGTGCTTGGAGGAAGGAAAGAAGGCAAGAATGAGAGTAGACGAGTGGGGATAACGGCAGGTGGGGCCACGCGGGAAAAATGTCACCGAAAAGGGTAATTGTCAGTGCTACCACTATGTGTGTGCGTGTGGCTGTGCGCGTGTGCAAGATTTGGCCAAACAAACAGGAGACGCCGCCGAATCAAACACTAAATGGGCAAACAGAGACATTTTCGCCGAGGTTAGTGCCGATATGCCCATCCCAGTGCTCCCTAACGTAAAATTTAGCAAAAGGGGAGACAGGAAGGCGATATTTGTGGCTTCGAGGGACTACTAAATACGCAGTTGTCGAAGTCATCAGATGTTATGCACAAGAGTAACCACTTGGCATTAGGAACAAATCTCAGAAACTTCCGTAAGAGGAGCAAAGGAAATCCTTCCAATTTTGAACACATTCACTGATAATTCAAAGGGGCAGTTAGCCGAAAACCCACATATTCTGATAATGCTTGAGTTGGAGATGAACGCAGAGGTGAGGATGTGGACTTACGTGAGTCTGAAGTCCATTTTCTTGGGTTTCGATGCCGTTTATGCACTGGATGAGGACATAACAGGCATTGTCATACTCCGTCTCCGCGGCGGCTTCAAGCGCCGCGAGGTGAGCGGGGTCGAGGTCAGTGGATGCAGCGGCAGCAGTGACGGAGGAAACTCGAGCGCCTTTGCTGCCACGCAAGTTGGTCTTCTTAAGGTCGGGTCGGAAGAGGGTAGAGCCGAACTGCACCAGGGAGGAGAGGACCGTGGTGCTGCCTTGTGTTACACCTTCTCCCTCGCCCTCCGAATCCGACTCCGAGTGCCGACCTTCACAAGTAGACAAACAGGTAGTAACTACGCTGCTAACTTTGTAAACAACCCTGAATTTAATATACAATTGGCAAGAGACGCAATAAAGAGCCTGAGTCGGTCGTTGTAAATAACCCCAACCTGCAACGGCATTACGCGTATCTTTGCATTTCTCAGCAAGGAAACTTGACTGCATGTTATTAAAAAGTAACAGAGACAGAAATGTGCTAGAGGTGGCAACTACTCTGAAGTAAATCGTTAATTTATTAGCGAGATATACGCTGATCGTGTTAGAAACCACCAGAGACGGTGAATTAATCACTAGTCCGTAATGTTTACGTGGGCGAAACTACAGCCCGGAACCTTGTTGGCTGAATTAGGGTAGACTAAGTCTAACGGCAACGATACATCAGCCAGCACAGAGAATGTAGAGCCTCTAAACAACCTCGATAAAGTTTAATCTGCCTTAGATGTCGACGGAGGTCAACACCTCCACCGCTTTTAGATCAAATAACTTACTCTTAAACTAGAAACGAATGTAAAACAATGTTGTTTCATTCTGCGTTTCATCTCTACAATGCCTGACAAGTTAATGGAACTAATTTTTCTTAATAATGAAATGACAGCCGATTGACCAGTTGGCATTTGAGCAATGGACAGGGGTGAGGGCTTTGTTGAGAAATCTGCCATGCACAAAAAGCGTGGCTCCTATCCTTCCCTGTCCGAAGGCTAAATATCGCCCAGAACTGTTTCCCTTTCTGTGTCAAAGATGTGAATCTGGACAAAACATCAGATAAATGCGGCCAACTTCGACTACTTCGGTCAGAAGACGAAAAAAAGAAACATAAATGCTCCAAAAGGAGCACTTACTACAGTCATCAATGCCACCACGACTAGACATTCAGTAGGGTTGTATTAATCACAGGATGGGTTGAATTCATGTAATTGACGTTTAAGGAAAACAACCTCCCACAGCCTCATTTATTCATTCGATTCAATGACAAGTTAAAAATTACTCATTGTTACCTTTTGTAGAATAAAAACGTCAACTTTGGAGGACCATCTAGTTCAAAAGTATTCACCTCACGTCCGAACGCTTTTGATGAACTACTCCCATTGCTGTTGAGTTAGAGGGTCGTGTCTTTCCACTAGTTGAAGTGCTTACGTTAACCGTGATCTGCTAGAGACAGCCACAAATGAAATAGTTAAACATCTTAATACGTGTACTCTTTCGATCACATTAGTGCCATGGATTTGCCCCACCCTCGAAGCACTGCCACAAGCACTCTTACAGTGAAGACGCTACTCAATGATACAAACTTCTGTGAGGAGTCGGAGCCTTCTGCTGGGTTTTCGACAAAAGTAAGCTTGTGTTAGACAGGCCATCTGCCGCTGCCTTGTTGACAGCACGTGAACTAACAAGAATGAATTCAACCGGATTTGCAGAGGCCAGCACAGCTAAGACAGAGACCGGCATCACAATGTTGCCTTTTATTCATATTTTGGCCTTGATAATAAGTTTGAACAGGGGCGAGATTCGGCCTGACAGGAATAAGGCAGCCTGACAGATATTAATGGACAACATTATCTTTACAATTATCCCCTCTGTAGATGTTTCTATCCCAATTATCTGGTAGTGTTTGGATACGACTTGGAGGTTTATAAAACTACATTCGGTGGAAAGAATGTACAATCTTTCAGAGAGCTAAGATTCATGATTTGACTGAGCCCGTTCACTCTGCTGAGTGCGAGGGAAAGACAACGACATAATGAACCACGTGCTCATGGGCACGCTCCAATCCTAATGAATCATTCATGCCGAAAAAAAGGAAGCTAGAAGAGCACCTCAGGGAAGTCTGTTTTTGTCTTCTTTATTTTATTCTCCAATCTCATGCATCTAAGTACGGAATTTTTTGGTAATAGTTAACTCTGCATTCACCAGAAGCCAACAACACATAAAAAAGTTTCCACTTTTAGGCCTAACAGCAACTCTTTTGTGCATTAGATGCTTAATCTGGAACAGAAAACCTCTACGTACTAATTTGAGATTTTAACATGAAAGGTAGGGGGGTTGTAAAACAGTATGTTTTGGTTTTTTGCCGACCTCTTCCCTTTACTACTGTTGAGGTTATGACCACAGATGCACATAAAAACATCACATTTGTCCGCAAGGGTTCTGAATTCCTCCAGACATTCCTTTGAAGCAAAAAGGTGGATAAATGCTAGGCAAGGTATTTCTATCCTCAGTTATCGCGCAGCCCCAAGCAAAAAAAATAATTTGCACCATCGCAGATTATAAAAATTAAGGCTTTGTTTAGGGTTTTTCTTTCTCCATGTGGCTAGATGATTATCCCATGTACTGTGGGCTCGCATTTACGGAGTGGATCAACCGCAAAAGGCGCAATTAACCTGCAGAGGCAGCTGATAAGGGGGATGAGAAATGTCAGCTGTTACAGAAAAAACTTGTTTGTCAGAACTTAGGAAAGAGCAAGTCAAGGTCACTTGGTGTTCGAGAGCAGAAGAATGTAGGGCTCCCATATGAAGGCCAAAACTGGAGGAGGGTACCATATTCATATCAGATGTGGGAGATTCGACTACCAAATCACCGCTAAGTACTCTTCAGACAACAGGAAGAATCAGGATTTTAAAGGGCCAACATGTTATTTCACATACTTACCATCAGCTACCTCCGACGTGTCTTTGGAATAGAGCTGAGCGAATCGAGACACGAATTTCCCAAAGGAGGCATCTCCCCTAATGTTGACAAGAAACAATTTTGTGGGATCTTTCACCGAATTTCGAAGTTTGAGAAAGTTATGCATAAAACGCATGGATTCCTACCGATCTTTTGCGTTGGCCGGGTTGTCATGGTAGCCCTCAAACTGGTACTTCTCCAGGACGACATCTGTCCCACTTTGAACATGTTCCTGAAGAAGGCGATGATAGGGCTGGCCTGGGATGTAATTCTGAAACTTTGTTGCGACATCCTCGTACTAGGGGGAAGATAAAATGGGGAAACCCCTCAATTTTAACATTTTGAATGTGACTTATAAACTCTTTTGGCATCTTGAACTCTTGCCGGGTTCTTTTGGCCACTTTGCTGAGAAATTCCGGGAAAGATCCATGACAGCGCAGCTCGCCACAAAGACATACCCACGGTAAATCTTTCAATGAGAGGAGGCTCTATTGCCTATTTTTAGCCGCCAAGACTAGGCAGTAGAAAAGACATTTTCTTCTGTCATCAAGGCTAAAATGAAGGACGCGCATCACGTTCGTACGCACTTATGACAGAAAACAAAAGTGCAGCCAGAATCTGCCTTTGTTGGATAAGTAGCAAAAAAAAGGAAAAAACCACTTCCAAAAGGACTTTTCCGACTCCTTTATTATTCTTTAAGGCGAAAAAATCCACTTATTATACATTCTTCTGAAGAGAGCGCAAGGGAGAGGACGGAGGGAGCATTCAGCAGTGCAGTGCTACTGAACGAAAGCCGTTTTAAAATGCAATGCTTTCCTTATTGAAAGAAGTACCCGGAGCCAGGTTAGCTTGCCTATAGACAGAGTCGTATAAAATGCGAAGCTCCTCCCGCAGCAGACGCTGTTTTGCCGTTATTGAAGGCACCAATTAAAGCCTCTTTCTCGATGATCTGCCTAAACAGTAGGGAGAACTTAACAGTCTGCAAATTGCTTTTGATGGTTAGGTAGGCTCATGAACAGCTTACAAGCGCCACTGTGTCTGCACACGTGTGATTCAGTCCCAATTTAGAGTTCATTTATGACTAATGACGGTTTGACATAAATTACAGAAAGGCAATAGTTCACTTAGTCGCCTTTTGTATAGCGCCAAGCCTATGCTTAACGAAGATCCAAATATGAGAAGGCTGCAGTCACTACCAGAAGACCGAGTGGACACTCTCCAAACAAAACAATCTGTCATCGGAGGAAGAACAGGATTGGGTATTGTAAGGTATGGTAGTTGGGAAATGATAATAGCCAAGTTGATTCGCATTTTGAGGGTAGAAACGCAACTTAACAGAATGATACAGAACGGATCACACTATGCTCAACGCACGAATGTCCACCTCCTTTCTTAAGACCAATTTCATTCAAACTTTTGTCTCATCACATTCCACCCCATCGCTAGAGGAGGTTGGTTTTGGAGCACACCACAAACTTCAGTTCTTAAAGGGCAGTAAAAAACGGATTCTTCTAGCATATTTTAAAGAACAATTTATCACTACCGCATCCAAATTTATCCATTTTTCCCCTGTGACCAAGGCATGGGGGGAGAGGAGGTGCACCTCACATCATTCCCCAAGCCGAACGATAGGGTAGCATTCACTTGTTTATCTACTTGTCTATCAAACCTTCGCAATTTCCAAGAGCATTTTTATGTGCAGTCAAAGCTAGTAAAAAGAAATTTCACCCCTCCAACCCTGTTCTAATCGTCATGATTGCACGGATAACAGTTTCACTTCGTCCCACGCAATTTGTATCTTGAGGGCCGTCAGATCCACTGGACAGCTTTTGGTTAGACCACCGCTGCCCAGTCTTTAAATTCACCAAGAGAGCAACAATTCTTCACGTCTACTCATTGTTAATTCCAAGAGATTTAATTTAATTTTTCTGACCTAATGCCATGCAAATGCAATCCTCACCGTCATCAACAGCAGCCACTCCTTCGGAGGGATCTGTAACCCAATATCCATGAGATCTTGAATATCCTGAAACAGTTGTCTACTTCTATCAAGACAACCTCACGCAAATTAATCTTTTTTGTCAAAAAAAAGTATGCAGCCTTTTCTACATTGGTGTTCTTCCAAAAAATTAGAGGAAGTCCGTAATTACATAGCACAATGGCGAAAAATAAAGGGGATTAAAGGACTTCAAATCCACTTCGTCAACAAAATGGCTCCTTTATGGATGGTATATTTCAGTTTTTATAGGGACTATTAAGTAAAATAAGCTTCTCTTGATGCACCAAAAAACTTGAGCACCTTTGGCGGGTTAATCAGTTCGGTGGTTGTGGCGTGGAAGAAGTAAACGGTTAAGGCGCTTACGTTGCTCAGCATCTTTGTCCGTGTGACGAAGAGGTGACTGATGAGCTCGGCCATCGAATCGCTGACAACTTCGTCACATTTCGTAACTGTTAGCCTTGTATCGCAGATTATTTCAACCTTTACCAAGAGAGGACGAGCGACAGAAGGAGGAAGGAAAGGAAAGGGATAATTTTAATTTCTTGCATTTGTAAACTTCACTTCGACAAACATTTTCAAAACTTTCCCGCTAAAGAAGTACTCTGACCTTTGAGGGTACGTCAGACAAATGAAGCAAAGCTACTTCCACAGAACAAGCGTCTGTGAGGTAAGTTTAGCCTCTTAAAACCTTCTGTCTGTGAGGCACACTCTGTGGAGGCTGAAAAGTTCAATTATTATATCTAAATTAAGTGCTCCTCTATAATGTTCACGTCCCAATCGCCAGTTTTATTTTTGCTGATTGTCAAGATACTACATAACGTCATAGTCTTTTGCGAGTTAAGGTGATAGTTTTTGGATCACGGACAGTAAGTTGTCGTCTCTTTCAGAGGAGGGAGGGAAAGGGAAGGTAACTCACCCTACTTTTTTCCAGCTCCACGAGTCTCGCGTTTGCCGCGTCCACGGATTCCCTGTAGGCGTACATTAATTCCATCTCCTGAAATAGCAATTTCAAGCAGAGTTATATTGTATTAGTATATCTAACGCCCTATGAAGGACCTCCGACCTCCTATTTTAGTAAGCATTAAAGTTATTTATGTACTACGTTGACATCCGGAAGAGAAGTGACACCAGAAGCGCTTGGTTTATCCATTGGACTCAGTTCAAGTAAGGCTGTGGCGATGGAGGGGAGGAGAGGGATGGGGCCTATGCTTGAGAGATTGACGCAGCAATTAGTGTGCATGGTCACCCTCTCTTTCTCTCTCTCGCGCTTCACGCCTGATCATAGTCAGACATCTTTTGGCTCACCGCAGCAAGGAAGAAGAAAAACAGCAACCTTTCTTCCGTGCCCCCCGAAAAAACGCTTCTTGAGGTGTTTTCGGTAATATATAAGAAAATCAGCCTTATTACAACTTCTATCACTATTGAAAGGTGTACGAGACTGCATTTATGTCAATTTCACTTGATATCTGCGTAAATTGGTTTTAAATACTATGGCCTCTGGAAAAAAGTTACCGGAATTGTAAAAGTAGATTAAGCATTACCATCTGCAATTTCAAGCGACCGAAACACTTCTGCGTAGTCCCTATGTTACAAAAAAACAAGAAAGGACTGCCATTAGGATACTTCCCCAGCAAATTTCGGAACCGCGGAAATTTACGACAATGTCCAGATCCAGATCTATTTCATGGTCGACTTTTCCATTGCTAATGACTAACAACAGATCAGTCATCATAGCAGCCATCCACTAGTTACAGGTTTTAGCATTCTGCGCGGAGTAGGGCGATACTACTGACAGCTTCAAAAGTAGTTTGCCGGTTGCATTAAAACGCAAAAAATCCACGAGGTGTGCTGAAGGGTCTGAACTCACAATCAA
Source organism: Echinococcus granulosus (assembly GCF_000524195.1). Classification (NCBI taxonomy): domain Eukaryota; kingdom Metazoa; phylum Platyhelminthes; class Cestoda; order Cyclophyllidea; family Taeniidae; genus Echinococcus; species Echinococcus granulosus. Next base: position 1,018,337 of record NW_020170397.1, read on the forward strand.
ATTAGAGCCATTGATACAAAAAGGCTTCACTTTTTTCTCCGCGTTTATTCAAGGTGGTGTACTGTAGAGTTATCATTTTGACTCATCTCTGCAATATTTACTTATGAGATGGTCACAAAATGAGTAAGAAAACCAATTTCTTTGCTGTATATTTCATTAGAAAGGAAACATTTTATTAAAACTACTTCCTCCTCAATTCGTTTAATCTGGACACAGCTTTGACTCCATTATGCGTGAATTTTGGCCGTAAAAAGTTCACTATTAATTTGCTTAGCAGAGTCTGTTTAATGCAAGGCGGATACTTTCGATGGATTGTTAGTGTGATCCCTGAGACTATAAACGGTACTACTTCAAGCTTGAAAATGAATATGCAAGTATGGATGTAGACTTTCGGGGACTAAAAGCACGGAATGGCAAAGTTATATGGCCACGATCGGTCTTAATTTAGGATTATCATTAGTCACCCAAAAGTTGCTAAAGTGTGCAGCGAATGGGAAACAATGCGAGTGGTGTTGGCTTGATTCTACTTCACTCGTTGCTTGCAAGCAGGACCTGGGATTAGAGGAACCGTTTCAGTAGCAAACATTCAAACCTTTTTATGACCTTACTTCACTACTAACGGCTTTGCCGACCTTCAACTGCATTACAGGGGGTAGAGGGAGGGGACTTTAGAGGGAATTGTGACATTTCATGGTGAGAGGTGCTTTAAGGTAAAAGTCAAAGGAAGCGAAGTCCACCACGTATAATGGTCCATTAGAGTTTGGCTTCAAATAATTGCACTTTCTTCGAAAGAATAAAGGAAGCCGCATCTGCTAAAAAAAAATACGGCAGCAACTTCCCTTGAATGGCGAAACATAAGGCTCGGTGCTCTAAAAATAAGTAACTTGTTCGAAACGAACAAAGAGCGCAGGTGTTTCTGCAAATGTAGGAACTGCTTGTGACCAGTAATTACGACGCACAAAAGGAAACTCAATGGTTCAGTTAAAAGAAGGAGTTTATTTATTTTGCTAGAAATGCCTCTGAATGATGACCAAGCAATGACCATGGCATTCGGTGCATCAATTTAAACAACCACTCGGAGAGTGTAGTTTGACTGAGGAAGAGATCTTTCGGAGGCAGCGGTGGTAGAAACAGAGAGAAAGCGGAGAGAGGATTTTGCAAGTAACAGAATCATCGCTTCGGTCCGCCTTCATACAACACACTCCCAACCCTCGGTGCACATATAAATAGCTTCAGTTATGGTTGTCTCTTGCACCATGAAAAGATACCAGCATTCCTGCAGACTATCATTCATCCAAACTTCTAACTGGCCATTCACCCGTTCGCCTACACAAAGCGTGGTACGAAGCAGCGCTGCGCGGCAATTCAAATTAGACTTAGTGAAACGGCCACAGACAGAGGGATGCAGCTGAAGCAATACCTCCGGTTTCAACGATTTCAGGGGATTGCCAGTTATGCGAAAGTAACAATTATTCCTAAAAAGGGGGAAACAGCGACCCAATCAACTCATCTGAGTCATGGAGACTTCCTGTAAAAACATATCTGATATGTTCCTGTCGCCAGGTGCGAGATAATCGGCCATTACTCTGTTTGAAGTCCCAGTCGTTAGAACTATCAGCCCACTTTTTCAGTGTTTGAATAAGTGATGATTTCAACTGACCTCAGTGTCGCTCATTGGCCACAAAATATGACGACTTGCATTCATCTTAAATAGACTTGTCCAGATCCAAATTTACTGAATTCGCTTTTCGGTAGTTCCATTGAATGAAGGAAATGCATTTATAAAGTTCAAACAAAAAGCCGCCTTTCTTTGAAATAAACTACCTCTAAAGTTTTCGGTTATACTTTATTTTATTTAAAAAGTGCATGTTTCGGTTGCAAATCTGCAAGGATTTGTTTGAAGAAGGAGGAGAAGATGGAGAAAGCATTGGGGACGTGCATGCAGAGCGAGGGGACGTCTGATGCCTGTCTAGACCCGGCGCGTTTTGACGCAAATATTTCTGGCATTTCGTGTAGCCTTGGGGACAGCACCGAGAGAGGCTGTGGGGGGCAGATTTCTCCTTGCTATGTTACGAACGCTAAAAAGGGAGTACGACTTTTTTCTTGCTAATGGAGCTGGATTGACGGCGCCCAGAGATAAGATCAGCACGATGTATTACCATAATTACTACTTTTTGGCTGTTGGACCACTTCAATACTAAGATGATGCGTCAAGGCAGAAGTATGGAGGTTAGACAAAAAATTCCCCTTTTTTAACAAATGGAAGGCTCAAACTTATGCCCCACGATTGTGTGTGCAACGTGAGCCCATTGAATGCGGAATCTCGTGTGAATGCGCAATCTCTTGTTTAGGTTTATAAAAGCGCATTTTGGATTCGAGAGGGTGATGCCGCTGACCCAAGCTTGTGTCCTTGAACAAACAAAGCAGATCAAACAGATTCGCATCTTTTCTACCTGTTTCATCATATGTTAGACTCTTCCGATCTACCTGGCTGCTATGAATAAGTCCCACCTTAAATGGAACTGGAGGATAGCCGCAAGATTTCAACATTCCAGACTGACCTCCTACATTGTTCAAGTCAGTGGTCTTCAAAGAGTGCCACGAACCACAATTTACCTGGCAAAATCAAGAATTCTTTTCATAGTCCGTGGTGAAACAGGCAGAAGAGGGAATGGATAGTTGGTGGGAAGGAAGTGCAGTCCCCCTAAAGTGTATGTGTGGGTGTGGGCACGATGTGCACCAGTAGATTTACATCCTCGTCTGCCCCGATTGTAGCCAACAGGTCCGAAGAAAAGCTGCATTCACTGTTTGTGAAAATCTGATTGCAACGTCATTCCTCCGCTGTCCTATGCGGGGTTCAAGTCACAATGTGAAATTCGCAATACCTAATAGGTGCATTTGAGACAATAGCCAAATTTTCAATTTAACCAGTTTCGACATAAACATGAACAATTTTTGCAAGACGTGCCACTTTATTCGGAGAATGCGATGTAAAAAGCCATTTGAGCCGGATATTTGAGGTTTCCAAGGTGTTTCTGTAGAGTTTTTGTTAGTTAACAGGTAACGACAACCTTCTCAAACTTTTCTGTCCTTGTTTGAGACACTCTCCTCCATTTACCCTCAGCTGAAGCACTTTCGCCAGGCTGAAGGGCTTAAGACATGAAAATATTTTGTAATTCCCATGATTTTCATAGAAGATTTTCCTGTATGAGTTAAAGGGCAAGAGCTTGACAAACTCTTGGCATGAGTTTGACAAAATCAGTATTGAAGTGTCGGTTAAAATTGGGTATGCTTAGCTTGCCTGTAATCCAACCCGTTCCTCTCCTTCGAAACGTAAAACCCATATTGAGATCCTCAATGCAGTAACCGCATAGATACGTCTGGCAAAATTTAGAAGCTTTAAATTCCCCGCACTCCCTCCTACCTCAAAAGGAAGACGTGGCACTCAATTTCTCATCTGCTGTGGAAGGAAAAGACCTAACAGGCTGCCTTGAAACAATCGAGGATGGGACTGAACGATGTCTGTGGCTCCGTTTGAACGACAAGAATGGCCAAGCCAAGGCGAGCTGTGGTTTTCGCACCGGTTTATAAACGGATGTTAGCTTTTGTTTCTGTGTGTGTGTGGATGCCATCCCGTGTGCCCGGGAGGCGGTGGTCGCAAGGCCTCTTGCGGTTGGTGTGCACGAACCTCCCTCCCAGCAGGGGAAATGACCACTGTCACCTTTTTGACAGGACTATTTTTGGACGCGAAGACGCGGTTAAACCGAACGTCAAACTCCAGTTCTATCTAGATCACTTTAAAATCAATCTGCGAGCTCCTCGCTTCACCTCAATTTCCTGTTTGCTAGGTCGGTTTTTCTTTCACCTTCCATCGTCCTCATGATTTCACAGTGTTACTATTTAGGCACAACTCTAAATAACTAGTTAAAATCAAATGAGGGAGGTTTACTTTGAAAAAGAAAAGTAGAATGCGTTGCTGATGCAGGAGCAGCCTACCTTCTTATCATTGTCACCGAGTTGTCTCTCCAGCCTTTCCACCTTGGCTTTATGCTTAACAACGGCATTCATGAGAGCGGGATCGACAGGAGAGGGAGAAGTGTAGGCAATGGAGGCGGATGCAGAGGCGGAACTGGCTGAGGTGGAGCCATCAAGGCCATTGTCTGTCGAAGCGGAGGCTACGGAGGTGGTAGCAGTGACTGCGGAGGCAGTACTAGGGGATCCAGAGGCGGCACCGTTGATGGGGGGCAGTGGCATTGGCGAGGCGAGTGATGTGGTGGTAGCAGCAGCCATAAGATTGGCCTGGGAATCGTTCAGTGTTGCCTGTGCAGTGGCCAGATCTTCGCGAAGCTTTACACCCGTCTGGCAGCATTTGAAGTAGTTCGACTTTGCCTTAAACAACGCACTCTCCGCGTCCACCATCCGCTTCACATCTGCCTTCCACTTTGCCTTCAGCACTTCGCGCGTCTTTGCAAATTCTGTTCTCTGGCGTTTCAGTACCTGTAGTTTAGCACAAGGTCTAATCAAGGCCCACTTTCTTTCGCAGATCAACTTAGCGAAGCTAGGTCATGCTAAGTCGCTAAACAAAACAGAGCAACAATTACACGATATCAAACATACTTTCGTATTTGGAAGGAGATAAGCATCGAAAGTAAGACATAAAACAGACCTCAATAAGCTCCCGATATCGTTTGGTGTTGTGCAACTCCGTTTCCTTCGCCTGTTCGCCAATCTGCAGAGGGTAGGAGAACAGGAGCGTTTACGTGACAGTGAGTTATGTCTTTAGGGAAAAAACAACTACTATTTTGCTGGAGGGTGCCTTTAAACATGCAATATGAAAGTGGCATGGTGAACCATTACAGCAAATAATTTAAATGGGGCTGCGTGCTTAAAACATCCTCTGGTTAAGCTGTGTTGTGTTGGTTTACCGCCCTTTATTTTTTGGCAGAAAATTAGACCAAGATGAGCGAATTTTTTATCCGTATTTAATCAGGAGGACGATTTTAAGTAGAGAACCGTCCATGAGGCTAAGCGAGGTTGGATACGGTCTTAGGGTGATAGCTCGCAGTGGATGGGTTTGATTGTGCCCTGAGGAATACATTCAACCGGAAAAACAGTGGCTCTTCAACGTAACCGATCCTACTACTAATCAGAAATAAAGTTACCTATCTGTCAGAGCTCCGGACAATAAATACTGCTGCAAGAACTGTGAGGAAAACTGCAGGCTCGTCAGCAAAAGTAGCGTTACTCCCAGATTCAATCCTTCACAATAGATACTTCGTGCAGTTGAAAAACATTTTCTTGTAAGTAAGGAATGAAAAATCTTTGGTTATCAAACCAATTAAACTATTACTTGTCGCTCTTTTATCCTCCTTTGCCCGTTTTTATCTTATGCGTACGTTGTCGCGGCTTTGACCACAGACTAATCCCTTGCCCCTCCCCTTCCCTGCCCCTCTTTCCTCACCATCAGCGTGATCCACACACCATTACTTGATTGGATTCAATGGAAAGTGAGATGGAAACGCTTCCCTGGAGCGTTCTCTTTACACTGTTTGTTGTGTTCCTGTGTCTGATAAGGGCAATCTTCAGCATTCAAATCTCCCACATTTTAACAATGGAAGACACAAAGGTATGCGTGCGGACACATAGTCTTTGCTGTCAGTGGTCGGCAAAATCCCCGGTACAAATTAATAAAACGAATATGCAAGAACGAAGATGACACGCTTTGACAGGAAAACTTCAATACATCACGAACACGAAGGAAAGCACTTTACAGCAGTTTGGGATTTCGGTGATCAAGTAGCGCGAGTACCTTTTTTCGAATCCCGAATAAGGAAAGAATCGAGTATACGTGAAATAGCGGTAAGTGTGTAGGAGCTTTAGACTACACTACCAGAGATCGCAGTACTAGAACTACAAGCAAGTCCATTCAGTCACTTAGCTGCGACTCCTGCTCCCTCCAGTCCAACCATCTAGTCTACTTCGAGTTTTGTTTTTAAAAATTTTGGAAAGCAACCAAGTATGTTTTAACTTTTAATGTAGCTCTCACAATTCCTTCTTCGAATGCTCCAATGGTGGTGGCCCATTTATTTTACTTTTCGCAATTCCGATTTTCTGTCCACGCTGATTGATGGGAAGCAGCACCTCGTGAGGAGCAGTAAAAACAATTCCTCTTCCTCGCATCCCTTCCCTTGTTTCACATGCGTCGATTCAATGGATGGTTTTTATGTTTTCACTTTGACTTAGATCTAGTAATTTGGACAAGCCTAAAGCTTTTGGACAAAATTTAGAGGCGGAACGGGAAATCGGTCACTATTTTCCATTAGGACTGAGGTGTTTCAATGAAGTAAAGAAAACTGCATTTCTTCTCATTTCCATGTGATCCTAAAAACCGGAAGTTACTTCTACGAAGCCCACTTAAAAATGGGGAAAACTTCGAGCTACCAAGTGGGTGAATTTCCAGTTTCCCTCTACAGTAGTAATAGATGAACGTGTTGATTGTGAATTTAAGAAGAAGGAAAAGGATAAGGATCACACGTACCAAACGACTGAACTGGATGATTTCTTCCGAAAGCGGCGCTTCGGGCTGTAAGGAAGCTCGTTAGGGGGAGAAAAGCGAATGCCTACCGTTGCACTGACACCGGTCATAAGACCCTGGAACACCTTGGCAGTAGCTCGCATGCAATCGTTTTCTAAAAGGACAAATGGGGCACATTGCCCGATTGCTTTGAACAAGATGATTGTTATTGCCTACTAGTTAGCTAGGTGGCTGCCACCCATAACAAGGTGGTGCTCTTTAAGATAGTTCTTGCCACACTTCCGCCCTTGTTGTGGCCTACCGTAAATTGTGGTACATGAATAATTTTATGCTAAATTAGACTTTTTTGATAGACTAACTTAGAAAGGTGTTACAGTGGGTCAACCAATCACTCTATTAACGCATTGGAGGAGCCATGATATCCAAAGGGTAGAAACTGCAGTAAACAAGAAAATAAGTCAAACACCCATAGCAAGCGCCTTAATCCAATCGTGCATCATTCTGTCGTAATTCTGTTAGGCAGCACTTCTTTGTCTAAACAGTATAAAACAAAGCAGCAACAGGGCCTGTATTTAAGAGAATCTCTCATGAACGAGCCTATGAGGTGTAGGTCAAAGCGCGGTTTCGCCTCCATTAGAACTACTTCACGCAACAGTCTAGCACTCTGGTATTGGAAAATCGGCGTTCCTATGCCCTTGAAAATACGTTTTTCCAGGATTTCATTACTCCCCCACCAAATTAATTTCACTAAGTCGAAATCGCTAACCGTTTTAAAAAGTCCAGTGCGATGTGACGGTCTGTCTTATCCTTACTATTATTTCGTAATCAGAAAGTGCTCCTGTGTTGATGCTTCCTGAAGAAAGTTCATCCCACCTACTTGTCTTGTAGTTTTGAATTTAGGGACAATACGGCTTTAACTAGCGAGTTTCAGGAATAACTAAATTTTACAGACGATTGCTCACTTAGGGTTATAGACGTCACCAAGGGCCATGCGCATCCCTCTAAGGGACAAATAACTCTGTTCCAATATCCCTTAATCCGCTGCTGCCAAAACATCATTAAAATAGTTTTATATATTAAACATTAAATAGGTGTAGCATATTTAATTAAAGAGCGCTCAATACTTGTTCATTTTATGGATGGCAAAGGACAGAAGTCTTGAGTGTCTCTGCCTTTATGATATTGTTTTGGCTATCAATAACATCGAAAGCAACATATAGTGACATAAAGCTAAGCATATCCAGCCCTATTAGCTTATATTCATCCTCTTGACAGGACCTCGTTCCTATATGTCGCTTCTAGCATTGGCTTTACAACTCAGGTCAAAAATTGCAGCTTCCAGTGCTTGTAAAAATTCAAGGTGAATGGTGCAATTTCACAACTCCTGCACAACTTAATTCGACGAGCCAAATATAACAAAGGCATAACTTACCGAGAATCGCCCGTTTTTCTAAACTTCTTATAGTATCCTTAAGACATTTGCACCAAAGCTTGCTGTAATTTTGAACGAAATCGACGGCGTTCTTTTCTTTTCTTGCAAGCATTTTATCCTCAGCGGTGATTCCATGGCCTTAACAGCAAAAATATTTAATGATTAATTATGCAAACATCAAACATTTATTCAATTCCTAAACTATTATCCTTATGGTATTTGTCACTTTCTTGGTTCCAAGCAGTTTGGTAAAATATACCTAAGCAATATACCATATATAGAAAAAAGTTCACGAAAACTCACTCACTATTATAACTTCCTAATGGGTCAGGAACTTGCATAGAGAATTTTAATATAATCGTAAACTAAATTTGTTTTAAAAAAGATAACAACATTTGCAAAATGGTTTTTTTCAATCTAGTCCACCATTAGGTCAGTACCTGTATTAGATATCAGGTAGATCTAGAATTGCATTTAGCTCATAGATTAGAATTTTGATAGCCAGTACCGGGAATAGAATAAAGTATTTATATAACATTATAACTTTAAAAAGGAAACTAGCATACAAATGTAAAGGTTTCCAGCCTAAACAATTGGACATTTACTAAACTAATGCTTAACTTCTAGAAAATATGCAAAGCATCGCTCACAAACCCAATTTTGGCGGGACTGGACTAACAATCGGCATGATAATGTTGCTGCAATTAGACAATAAGGACACCTTATATGCACTATCTCCGGAAAAAAGGTTTTACTACATTTATGCAAAAGCAAGTGGTTATTTTTTTATACCGCTTGCAGAGGCCTTAGTTTTGTACAGTTTTATAATCCAGCCAAAAGCAGCAAAATACGCAAAATTGGTGACCAAAAATGAAAAACTGCACAAAAAACAAATGCTCCATGGAAGGCTTTAAAAATTTTTGAGGTTAAAAAGAGTTATTGCTGTGTAACTCTAAATAGACCAAGAGTGAATGAAAATCAACGAAAATCAACAAAGTTATTAATGGGATCAAGCATTAAAGAATACCGTATTCTATAAGAATATCGCCAATGTTCCCCCTTATCTTTCTGTCAGTATCATCTGCTGCAGCCATGGTACGAAATCTACAAGAAAATTAGTAACTAAAGCTAGTAGAATCAGATGCAGAGAAGAGAAAGTCAACTAAGGCGAAATTTCCACATTTACAAATCATGACACTAGCTGTAAATGTTAAAAGCCCATTATTATGTTATGAAAAGCAGACATTAAAAATCCAAGACGATAAATAAAAAGCGATTTAGAGGTACGTGCGAAACCTTAACAAAGCTGAATGTTTACAGAAGTTCAAGTTTCAATTAAGGTGTTCCAAAGATGAGTACGTTTGGGTCACTGCAGTTGCTAAAAGCGAGGCTAAAACTAAAAGCAGACAATAAATTACTGATAAAAAAGTGAGTACACACTCCAAGTCAAATAATAAAACATGCAGGCAAATTTCAAAAACGCGTTTGCTATCAAAACTCGACCTAGAACAAAATTCAGAAAAGTTAAACAGCGGTATAATAAATGCAGAAATCATTTTAACGGCAGCAAAATGCACCTTATTATTGCCCTTTTTAAAAATAACCATTAACTTATAAGTCCAAAAAGAAACCTTTTAGGCCGTACTTGGGGACATTTCATGTTTTAAGTCCCAGGACGGCATGATCATCTACCCTTACTTGAATCGCTAAATACTTTGCATGTAAATAAAATTTTTCTTTTTCAACAAAAAGGCTTGTAATATTTTTATTTTCGGAACGTAATTACATACTTTACATATTGCACTGAAATGTACAGAAAAGCAACGCACATGGTTCTGAAATGTGCTTGGAATCTGGAAAAATAGTTCAAAAAGCCATTTCCTGTAGAGATTATTTTTTGACTTCGTGGTGGTTCAGGACTTTCTTACCTGGTTTTATTATGTTGACTCAATCGTGCATTCGGTGGATGTCGCCTGCTTTAACCTTTAGAAACTGATTTCATAGCTAGCATTATGTGCGTTGATTGCCAACCCTATCGTCCTAATATTATTAAGCTGTTTTTTTTTGTTACAATCATGTAGAAGAATGAGGCCTCTACCGATTTATCTGACTACAGTTAGAAGTAATATTAGCACCTTATCATACTCCCTTTTACTGTATGCAATATATTACCGAAAGTGTACATATTTGCTAGGAACGCCTTTCAGAAGATGCAATACTCCATCTTGTTCTATTTCGTCATTTTCATTGGCGAATTGAACGGATAATTGTTTGTATTTGCGTTACACGTCCTGATATTTGTTGTTTTTACTCGTGTTTTCAATCTGTACTTATTAATTAGAGGCTTCTCTTGCTTTATTTTACGTAATGCCTTCTGCAATTGTGCTCGTGACATTTAAAAATGAGTTTTTTATACTGTGGCATTATCCGAATTCGCTTGTATGTTAGATTTAAATAGTCACTTGACATTGGAACTGACGACTATGTGAATGAGACACCTGGACTTTGAAATTTTACCGAAAATTCTATGCTTCGTGTTTTTCTCTTTAACTCAATTACAGCAGTTGATCTTCTTAAGGTTAAATTGTCCAATTTTATGGTATATGTGGTGATATGCATTCCAGTAATTTGATTACCTGAATATTTTGTAAATAATGGCATTGGTGCTGTTGAGGTAATTGGTGTTCTGGTAGTATGTCAACATTTCAGTCATACCATGAGTGCTTTTGAAACGTACGAGAAAAGGAGGCCGTCTAAAATGCCTCCTAGGCACATATCTGGCCTGAAGAGGCTGATGAAACAGGACTGCTTTGTGACTGGGTCTGGTCTTCCGGAGTTTGATAACCTAATGGGTAAATTGTCCTACATTCTTGAAAATCATTGAAGGTGGCGGACTGGTCCTGGGTGGAATTGCTGTATTTGGTAAAGTTCAATTAATTTATGTAATCGCCAGTTGAGGATGT
>NW_020170397.1:1029366-1073663 GCF_000524195.1 Echinococcus granulosus
ATACGTTCGATACTTCCTAAAACTTTTTGTGGCACAGGGTTTGATATATCGCCACAACATTTGTTTTATATCTCCGTTAGATCGAATCGAAGCTTTTCTCATGGTAACTACTTTGTTCCATTGCTGATTACTCTATTGAACAGGATATACCTGACGTTTGCCACACTAATGTTGAAAAGCCCTCAACCGATCAGTTGGTCATCGCTTGGCGATATCAAAATCTTCCCGCCTCGGACGTAAGGCGCATATATTTTGATCCAGCTTATTGCTGTAGATGGCCCCTCATGGCGTAAATAAGAAGTCGCTTTCCAATGACTTCGATATGACTAGTAATTTAGACCTAGCAGAGTTCGCCTCTATTCCCACCTTGACTTCGTGCGAATTTCGAGTCGATTCGTTTTCCAGGTGAAGGATTTCGTTTTTCTCATGCGTATAATTTTTTAGTTTGGAAGAAAATCTCTTGAAAGTTTTGGAACACGTTGAGAAAATCGTTCGTAGTGAAAAGCCTTCTGTACATAGGATAGGCAAGTTTTGTCTCGATTTTTATTTTAGAATTTATTTACTTCTCTGTTGTCTGACTCATTCGGGTTGGTTTAACCTGTCAGATGTGAATCATTTGTCGAAACTGCTTCATTTTTTCTGACGGATTATGTTTGAGATTGACAAGGGAATTCTTTGTTAATAGTTTAGCTATTTTGAACCTATTATGCTGCTGTTTGTGCCTAGCAAAATTAATACCTTATCATTCTTCCAAAGGTCTCGTTTACCAAGAGTTACTAATTGAATACGTCAGTAAACGTAATCGTTTGTTAACACACTGTTAGTGACTCGAGTAAGCAGCGTGTTGATTTCAGTTATCGATTCGATTGCGTCGCCACTGTGGGGTCGACGACCTCGAAACCTTCAGGCATGTCTTGCCAATTTCATGGTTCGTCTGCGTCTTCTCCTTCGTCACTCCTTCCATGTTGTCTACATCACTGTCTCAAAGCTGGCACTTCAAGTAAATCTCGCTTATTTTTATTTGCTGATGCTGAATTCACCTTCAGCGAATCACCAAATATGTAATTCTCGTAATGATGTGATGGCTAGAGCGCAAGACATTGCAATCTGACAGCGAGTAGTCAATTTTTATCAGAATATCCCCTTTCTAATGGGCAGTATACGAGTCTTCATATAAAGTTATTGATGGTCACCTCATCCCCTCCCTTTTTCTTCTCTAGGAATCAGGTGTGGAGTCGAGATGGCTGAGCTACTCTGATTACGCCTTCAAGGTGACCGGCTTTGATGGTCTAGAGGCTAGCGGTAACGTGACCGCCAACCCACTCTACGGGGAGTATAACGGACTCCTGAGGGTGCTCAAACTTCCCTCAGTCAGTGGAATGCACTTGGAGCCGATTGCACGTCCCCTCACATTGGATTGGGCCTTCAAAGTCAGGCGAAAGCAATTTATTCTGAAGGTCGGTGTTTTGTCTCCCTTTCTATAAATGCCTGCTTGTTGCATTTGTGTAAGTACTGCACGCTGTAAGCTCAGGACCTACTCCTAGCTCATTTGTCAACGTGATATGTTCTACACACAAGCACGGCTTCAAGGTGGTAGCAGCGCTTGCCAACGCGAATGATTTGACCCTTTATTAGTCTTAACTACCAAATTTCTTACGTTTCATGACATGCCAAAATGAAATACTTCCTCGTGGTAGTCTCCTGTTATAATTCCACTGAAAATAACTTGGAAACCTTTGCTGTTTTCAGTACCTGGACCTCCCGCCTTGTCTTTCGGAGACCGTCAGTCGCTCCAACGTGGCTGCACCTCACTCGCATTGCGCCTCAGCTGCTAATGGTGGTGGTGATTCGAGACTCGACTTTTGACAATTCTAAATAAAATTTTGAAAAAAACCTTATTTCTCTTTCTGCTCGCACGCTGTTTGCTACTGTACTTGTGTTCTTTCGTGAACGTGTTGTAGTCCTCTTTCACATTACTCTTCACACCTTCCGCTTATCACTCAACGAAAGGTGTTGCGTAAATAAGGAATTTATAGTGATTGGAAGTAGCCAGTTGTCCATGTGTCTCTATCAATCCATAGAGATTTGATTTGCGACTGAGGACAGGCATATTTGTACCAAGAGCCAGCTCAATCAATCTCGTCCGCATATTTTCCTCGCTCCCTCCTTTAAGAATGGTCTAACTATCCGCATTTATTGCTTCAGGTTAAGATTTTTTGCTTAACTTTGAGATTAGTTCAAGACTTGTTGATTGGGGATAAGTGCAAAGGTTTGGTGTTGCACGTGGAAAGAAATAGAATCGGTGTTTAATTCTGTTTTCCTAAAGCTTATGTTTTGCAGCAGTTATTACTATATTGGCTCCGAATTTCGGGTAATTTGTGTTTTAAAGCTCTCTACTGCCTCTGTTGGTCCCTTTTTAGGAGTCATATCACATTAATGGTAAGAAATTGCTTGTTTTAGGCAAAGAAATGGTACCTGATGACGTGGTAAATGATGGTGGCCAGTTTTATAACACTGGCGGCTACTGGATGATTTCCAGTCGGCCCATGAATGGCGTTTTCCCCATCAACCGCATCGTCGACATCGCCTTCGATGTATACGAGGAGCTCGTGTGGTGTGTTACCGCGACTGTAAGTCCTCCCACAGTGGTTACTGCCACAGCGCCATTAGCAATTGTTTGCTCATGCAACGATCCCTCAATGTGCACTTAGGGTCAGTTGACAAGTTTCTACGGTGGCACACTGGAGCAGTACACCACGGTACCAGTAATCCCAGTGGGCTCAACAGTGACTGACGGCTCCCCACAGGAGTGTGAGCTCAAATCCGTCCTCCCCTCACCACGATACACCGAGCGCATAGTCTACATACTGGCGAGAAATGCCATCTTCGCCTACTCCAAGTTTTGCCGACCTGTCGGCTATTCTACGTAAGCCTTTGGTACCTAATCCTCACCCCCTAAAACAGTTTGCTCCATTTGTGCTCATTTTTGCCGACCTTATTAACGGTTTGAAATGGTTCAGTTTGTTCCACATTTGATGATAATGTGGTTTAGGAAAGTTTTATAACTGACCAAATTATTTTCTGCCGATCAAAGCTTCCTAAGTGAATCGTTCAAAAGACTTATGTCTACAAGGCGCTTTATTTTTAGCTTGTACAGTCGTATTTTTTTCTGTTGCGTGACCCCACAGAACAGAGAAGATGCAGGCACTGGAGTGTATGGTGGCGTGTCGTGGTACGCCCTGCGCCACCTCGCCCAGCGACTCCGCTGATTTCGATCGCTTCTTCTGTGGGGGTCTACAGCCGGAGGTGTTTGAGCTGGACGCCGTGAGTGGCGCCAACTGGGGCTCCCTCATCCGCACCATCCACGTGGGGAATGAAGGGGCTGTCAGTCTGAAACCCTTCGCTTTTGGTCTCTGTGCTGCCAACACTACTGGTCAGGTGTGTGTACACGATCAATAATTTGCTCCATGTTTGGTTTGTGGGTGCGATCAGATGTGTCGGAGGTCACTTAACGAAGTAGCACACCCATATTATGACACTACCGTCATATCTGCGATTTAGCAAGAATTCCATTGATACATGACGCTGATACCTCCGTTTTCGAACCAAGGCATTTATAAAAGTTGGTACTTCGTTTTGTGTGATACTGTGTATTATCAACCACTCTTCGCAGACCCAACTTTCAGCGAATAATATCGCATAAAAGGTTTTGAAGATTAGTTGGGCGCTTCACGAGAGTAACTTTAAGGCTCGTTTCGTGAATCGGTATAAAACCTTGTTAGAAATGGTTCTTAGTGTAAAGATAGGAGGCGAAATAAATTCCAAAATTCCTGTTCATCTATGAAAGTCATGTCTCTTCTAACACTGATGAGCTGAGATGAGTTGATATTGTGGAGGATGTTTTTTCAGGTGAAGATAATTGATCCGCGAGCAATGCAGGGTGTGGTGCGCTCCTTTGAGGCACATTCGGGCGAGATCTCCGACATGTCGATCCTCTACGACGGCTTCACCCTCATTACCTGCGGCTGGTCGCGCAAGCTTAATGGCTCCCTTCGTATTGACCGACTAGTCAATGTGAGCCCCTTCCACTCCCCCACCATAATTGACCTTTTTCCCCTCTTTATCCTCGTCACAAGATTTGTAGGATGTGTACTGGAATAATCGACTAACTCCTGATTTCCCTTTTGAAAGATTAACTCGCCTATAAAGCAGTCGTATTCTGACTCCGTAGCTCAGAAACTTTTCTGTTCTATGTGCTCCTCGTGAAGGTGTATGATTTGCGCTTTGGCCGCTATCAGGCGCCACTATCGACCGTAGTGGATCCCAGTTTTTTGGCGACGGTTGGACCCACGCAAAGAATCATGGTTGCCTCCCAGTCAGGCGCCTTCCAGACCCTTGAATTTGAGGCACCCAATTTAGACCCAGAGAGCTTGGGCAACATCATGCTTGACTGCTACGATCGAATCGTCTCCTTCTGCGTCTCATCCAAGTACGTCGTCTACTTGTGAATCTTCTTTGTGGTTGGTTGAAAGCAGATGGTACCTTTTCCACCTTTTTTGCTGCCTTTCTCTTAATTTTAGTGGTCAATGCCTTCTATTCGGCACAGAGGGTGGAAATATACATCTGTACTCGACTTCGCTAGACTCCTGCCGCTTCAATCATGCTTCCATGCAGACGGAGTTTGCTTCGCCTTACGCTGACGGTCTCGTACCGGCCACTTTGGACAGCCTCTCCCCCGAGGACTACCACCACCCTGTGACCAGCCACCATGCTCTTTCGGGGATGGCCGGTGCGTGTCCTTTTTCGTTTATGAGCTAACTCACTTTTGCACAATGAGCTTACTTGTTGAATTCACGAGTCAGTTACCATCCACCAAATTCTCTAGCTCGTAGGATAAAGTCATCCTTTTAATAACAAGTGATCCGATCAGCACCTTAGTCACCAATTAGCTTGGCAGTGGGTGCTGTATTGTTTATTTGAATTCTTCCATGAATGATTGTTTGTCAACGGACATTGAGAGTTCTCTGTTTTTATGAACTTTTTTGAGTGTGTTCAAGCCTTTCTGGCCTTGTGGAGTAAATTTTCATTGCCCATGCTACTCCTTTTTTCTAAAGGTAAAAAATTGATACGTATCGCGAATGCGGCTGTGGATGCGACCGTGGCAAAGGAAACAGGATACTCCTTCATGCGACGGGCCCCCCTGAGCAGTAATTACTTGGAGCGCAAGCGTCTGTTCGCCTTCAATCATGCCCTCTCTACGGCCTATCAGCCAATCATGGACTTTGACGACACTAGCGCCTTCACCCTATCCTCGGTGCCCTTCATGCTTGACCCACCTGTGTGCAATACCGCCGAGCTCGCTGAGTGGGTGTGCGAGGGCACGGGTAGTCGTAGGGACGGCCTCACCTCTGACTGGCCCTCCGACCTCTGCGGTGAGCCCAATCGGTACGTTAAACCGACTACGTAACCTAACCAAATTTACCCTTTCTTTAAGTCCACTTCTCTCGCCACCTCTTTAAATAACTTGGCAGTAAGTTTGGGTCTGCAGTCGCTTTTGTGCCAGTTTAATAGGATCCCTCTTTTCATGCTACTCCTCAATGCTCGTGTATCACCTGCTGTAGGCCCATGCGTCCCGTAGACCCTGAGTTGCTGGCGAAGGCCAACAACACGGGTGTTGTCCAGAAGCCGCCAGACATGGGACCGGTCTGGTGCCCCTACGACCCAACCCCAGTACCCACGAGTGACCTTGAGTTGGGCGCGAGGCGGAAAAAGCAGCTCAGTTATGTACAAAAGATGTGTCAAGACGCGAGTCCCTAGGCCCCCTATGCTCTTGTGCTTCCTGTCTTTCACACACATCACCTCTCTATTTGTAAGGTTTATTTGCTTTCCCTTCAATGTACACTTTATACTATGCGTGACTAGTGACAATCTTGATATGTCTAGCACAAAAGAAGGTTATATCCAGGAATATTAACATTTTTATTCAAAAGAGACAATGTGGAATGGAGAAAGAAAAAGACCATCACAGAAGACAGACAAGTTATCACAAGGTTTTTTTCTTCAAATTCTAGACTCTCACTTCAAACTTTCCTGCAACAGTAACGTATCTCACGCCTTTGTAGGGTTTATAGTTCTGAAACACAAGAAAAGCCTTAACTACTTGATCAAAAGCTAGGCACAGTAGGAGCTTCTCGTGCACAATTTATTGTCTACTAATGCAGAAATGTTTATGGTTTGAACTAATGCTGTTATTTATCAAAATAGTTGAAAATATGGAAGGAGATTACGCAAGCACTTTGAATCCATAAACTATTCTTGCAAATGTGTGCTAAGCAAATTGTGACACCATTGTAACCAGGCTGCACGGTCAGAATAGTGCAAAAGTGGGGTGGTCTTCTTATTCCTCTCTCTGGTTTGTGCCTCGAGAGTGATGGAAATCACACCCTTGGAGAAAAGGTGGGGAAAAATTATCGAACCTCAGCGTGCATTTCCAATCTGGTAACACGGAGGCCGGATACCAGACATTGAGGAAACTCGAACTGGAGATTAACAACGGGTGCTGTGGAGACCTGTGTATAACCACTGTGCAGCGTTACCTGCAAGAAGAGCGGATCCGTTAATCTGACGGTTAAGGTAATGTGTTGCTTTAACAAAGAGGTAAGAGATTCACCGAGCCCTTAAGGGAGGGGTAGGTTTGAGTCTCTAGATGGCCCACGTCCCAGGTGAGTATCTTGGTTACCGTATCAAAACTGGACTTTCCGAGAGAGGGAGTCACGTTGACACTGCTAACTTCTGACGGCATCACCACGCTAACCTTCACCTTCTCCAGCTTTATTAAAAAAATATATAAAGTCAATCGAAGGTAACGTACGTGCCCTCTCAGTTTGAGTTCTTTTGGGCAAAATGGGCTAGTGCAGCTAGATAATAATTTTCCTTAGAAAGCGCAATACAATTTCCATTATCACACAGGATTAGATCGCTCACTAAGATGTGTGCGGAAGTTTTATAGCGAACAGGTATTTGTGGCCATGTGAACGTGGGAACAATCGGAACCCAGGTAAGATAGATTTCTGACTTTTCATGTGCTAATTGAAGCATTCAGAAGCGGCATAGAAACCGTGCTATGAAATCTCTGAGACTACTCGGATACCACAACCGATTTCTACAAGCTATTGACTATCGTCATAGTGTGGGGTGTGTGGGTTAGGAGCCGAACTCGATTACCCGTTATGGTCGATTTGAAGTAAATAGTGGTTCAAAATGGTTACACTAAAGTGCTCCTACTATTATGGAATCTGAGACTATCGGCAAATAAATTTTCCTTAGATTAGTTTGGGGATACCCTCATGGTTGTCGAAAATGCAGCCAATTTGATCGGTTACAAAGCCACTTGGTAAGGGAGCTTTCCATAAAATCATAAATTACAAGAATGATGTAGAAGTATAATGAAGGTCGTTTGACTGTTAAAACAGTCAAATTAACCGGAAGATAGAAATCGCCGATCACAGAGTTGAGATTAATAATACCTAACTTACAATACTAAAGTAATCTAAATTTTTGCCCACAAAAATGCGTCTGAGAAGTCGTTTACTTCTGTAAAAAGTTCACGTACACGTTAGGGCAAGGATAAGTACTTGACCTAGCTTCTAACAACTAAATGAATCGTTTTTATCCTACTACTCTAAAGATAAGGCTATAAAGCAGTTTACATGCCTATTAGCTTACCGGTCGTCCGGCCGTTGACTTTGGAGATACGGAGAGCTCGAATCGGCTGCCAACAGCCTTGAGGGAAATATTGTGCCTCAGTGCAATCGGAAGGGATATTGAACTGGAACAAAAACAAAGAAAAGGATACTTACTCCAGTACTTGAATGAAAGCGCCTTGATAGAGTTCAACAGTGTGTACTGACATTAGGATGAATCCGAACGGTTTAGCATCAAGGAATCGCATTAGATAACAAATTTCACGGAACGATCGTTGAACATAAATAGAACCTAACGGGTATTTCATGTGGAGAAATTGCATAATTGATCCCCACCATAGTAGGTAAGTCTCACATTTACAAAAGTGTGCACAATAATATGAACAGGAAGCAAAATTTTAAGCTGCTCAAAAATCACTACAAAATTATCTTAAGCAATCGAGTAGGCTGCGTCCCGAGGAGCCCATGCACTTAACTATGTACTCACAAAGGTACCCATTTTAAAGCTAAGTGAAATAAATCTATCAGTAAGTTATTGTATGGCAATATCTCAAACCCAACCAAGTCTTAACTTACCTGAGGTTTGGAATAAAATAAGTGAACAACCGGAATTTTCCATCTGGTGGAATGAAGGAAAGTATCCTCTGCTTCTCCCACCGGAAATAACGAACGCAGGGGTGAAGACCGACATCATCTAGCAATCGAGGATTGTTAAAACTAAGCGTCAGATCCGGCGTCCCCGAGAGATGAATGGTGCAGTCAATCTGCATAGAAAAGAGGGGGGAAATAAGCTCACCACATTTATTTGTTTGTGCAACAATAACTGCATTCAACAAAACCGATGGGTGCCCCTGCCATGTAAGGGAAACAATGGAAACTAATTGCAGTAGTCAAACCTACTGCTCCCTCAACTTCAGCGAGAAGAATATTCCCCGACCGATCAATGATAGCGTTGACACACTCGGTAACGTCGAAGAAGGCCTCGTTAGTGGTGTACTTGACACCAGCGCGACGCCACCGTAATTTGGTCAACTGATTGGCGGGCAAAGTCGACGTAACCCCACCGACAGGCCGGCCTATCACTACCTCCGCAATCGATCGCAAAAGTTTAGGTGGCTTAATAAGCTCTCTGAGGATATTTGGCTCAGTCGTCAGGGGGAATCCGTTGTCAAGCATCTCATCCAAAAGCTGAAAAAGTAATATATAATTACGAAGATACTTCCTCATGAAAAAACTTTAACCCAATCGAGAGCCTCACCTCAGACGCGCAAACAATGTTATCAACAATAACTGACTCTCCGATATTCCCGAAGTAATCCTCGAAAACCAGGACAACCTGGTTAAGGAACTCCACGATCAAAAGAGGAGGAGCTGTGAATAGTTAGGAATAAGCCAATTCCCACGATACCTTCTTCGTTGCATGTAGCAATGAGAAAGATACCATTTTTTTCAACAATAATTAGGATTACATTGTTTGGAGCTTCTACTGCAGTTGGAACCTTCAAGGGGTCCAAAAGCTGAAATTTAGACGAATTTCAGAAAATGTGTCAGTATTCTTGTATTCAAAAATGAAAAACACGGAAGAACATTAAAATATGGTATGTGGTTGCCATAACAGGTCGGGACTATCTTTCTTCCTGAATCGGTGGCGTACTTGGGATTGACCTTCGCAAATCGAATCTAGGACCGATCGTGGAGTTATGGTTTTCCAGTGCTTTTCAAGAAGAACTTGTCTGTCCTATTTATGATAAAAACACTCCTAATCATTTCAGGTGTACCCTCAAACACACACAGTTCTGAAGTCCCCGCTTTTTGAAATCCTATCAGCTTCAGGAGATAAGTGAAGTTTTGGTATTTCTTTTTCATTTAAGGCAAAAGTATTATGTTCACCCTTGAAAGTAACAGCCTAGAATAATAATACTGGTACATGTGGTCAGGCATTAGGCAGCTAAGACTTTTCTATCATGTAAGTAATGCGCTATACTAAATTTCACTTGTATTTTGAATAGACAAACCAATCTTATAGAACAACTTGAAATCGCCTTACATTCAATTGCTTATTGGTGTCACAGAGCTAAAATACAGTTGGTGCTTTATTGGATGCTCATAACTCCTAGACATTAATCAATTTTGGTTAAATTTAGTTTGGAAACCTGATAATTTCATATGATGTACTTCTTTAAGAGTAGCAAACAATTTGACGAATAGCATTGCAGGAGAGCAGCCTTAAATACGTTAGTATATAGACGTATGTTCGTCGAATATTTGAGTGATTATTAACTAATTTAACTTGAGTGTTTTGAACACTCCCTAATTCGAGTTAATGTAGTGACTCGAGACTCCCTTGAAGCCAAATGAAGACACCATTCTCGGAGCGAAGGCTTACATCTGACATGCAGTAGGGCTGGGAGCTACTGGCACGACCCGGCGGTCAGCCGCTTGATGAAGTTACAATGGCAGTACACCTGACTGGCCCCTTTACCAAAACCAATTGTTAAGCATGCAACGGACGTGTTAAGTTATGTTCTCCTTCCTCATTGCCTATGCTTTCACAATATTGCTCGTTCAATAAAAATTAAGGGTTGACATGTTTCCTCCTTGCAATAACTTAAGATTGAAGCCTTAACCATTGGACGCTCGTACCTCTAGTCATTCACGGCCAACTTTTCCTGGCCTTAAGGATAATTCTCCCCTTATTTACCCCTAAACAATTCCCAGGAAAAAGTGGTTTATATTTGCCAGTAGAACTTGAAGTAAGTTAAGTCGACCATTTGTTCAGCAATTTCCGAACATAAATTACAGCGCGTATTTCCAGTTGATGCCACAAAACGGCATACAAGGTTTACGTGCAGTGCCTCAAGACTTCTCTGAAGCCAAAAGAGGGAAGAATACTTAGGCAGAACATGAATTGTCGACATGCAGAAGGGATGGGGTATTGGTGTAGCCCGGAGGCCAGCTTATTCGACGAAGTTATTATAGCATAGCACCTAAGTTTCCTCTTTAGTAAAAACAAAATTTAAGCAGAAAATTGATATATTGCATATGCTTCCTCATAGCATAGTTGGGATTCTTGCGGTGGTAACATAATGCTATTTAAGTAGAGGCTGAAGAGCTAGTTACTGGAAAGATCCTCCTACTAGTAATAAAGGGAACCTCCCTGAAGACGAAAGAAGACACAATACTCGGACAGAATGTATTTATTCAGCACAGAGAAGGTGTTTGGGCTACTAGCTTGATCCGAAGGCCAGCCCACCCAGCGTAGTACAAGAAGGCTAATTCAGAAGTCCAAAAGTGGCGCCTCACCAATAGCGATGGGTAAACCACCATCGTATTACAAAACAGCCAGAACGCTTTCGTCTCTGGTTGCCAAATCAGTGATTTCAAAACAAACTTGGTCATTTATAACAGATAGACTAGGTGGGGCTGAAATATGCTCTAGTGAATGTGATACCTCTGGCAATCCTCTGTTATTACTTCACAGAATGATTGGGGAACTTGCCACTTTGGTAACTGGGGCAGAGGCTGGAAAGGCTCGCATTTAATCCTGCCAAAATATGATTATCGTATTTCACTATCAACGTAAATATGAGTTAATTTTGGGTTTTTAACGACACACCGTTAAAGGAATGCGATTATGTACTAAAAGCTTGTCTAAACTCCTATATCTATCGCAACTGCGATAGGCTCGGTGTTTCTCTCTTCCACCCAAGGCTTCATGCCCTTGGAACGAGCAGACGAATTGGACGAGGACATGATTTATTAGGTGGTGGCAGGTAAAGGGGTACACAAGTATTACCCTTTTTTGCGTATTCACAGTGCATTTCCTCCTCGGGGGCCGAGATGTTTGATCTGCCACGAGAAAAACTTCATTGACCACCCCCGCCAAAAGGTACATTGAAATAAACGTGTATTTCAACAATGCCTAGGCTTTTTGTATTTAAGGTTTTGGGACGTTAGTAGTGAATATCAAACACTGAATTGTGCCAGCTGCATTTTCACCTCTTATTTTAATCCTCAGTACACACTCGTTACACAAATGCAGAAATTGAGGCAATTAGCAACAAGAGTGTCGGTGCAAACCCAGGTATGCCAGTGCCTCACAAGTGAAGAGCACGTCTTGGCATAGGCATCTGGCATGCAAATTTTTAGAAATGCGCATTCCGGTAGCTGATGTAAACTATTGTAGGGCACTTCATCTACATTTACAAGGTTGATGAACGCCACCGCTTTGTTGCAATTTCCCGTCTTGTCCTTGCATTTTGATATCGCTTATTTTGGGCCTGGACTCATTAGAAAGCGAGGTACCAGGGTCTTAATAAAGTGAGTAAAAGGCGCGAAAATAACGAATTTATTCAAACTCGTGTGACTCTGGGTGAACCAGTAGATGACTGCATGCAGGCAAAGGTAAACACATTTTTCACAAGGTTTATCCATAGCTTTAATTTCTCGGCATATCCCACCTCTTCATAAGGGCACTAATTAAATATTCGTAAATGATTCGCCATATTTCTACTCACTTAAGTCCATCCAACGCCATAATTGTGTTTAGGTATGAAAATATTTATTTAATTTCTACTGCAGCTGCCCGAGACTTCTTTGAAGCCGAAAGAAGACGTAAGACTCAGACAGTATACGGATAAAGGGCGTACAGAAAGGCTGAGGGACTACTGGTATTGGTCGCATGCCATGCCAGCCAGCCTTAAGTGTCATCGAGATCAAAATAAAGCACTAAACAAATAATCAACGTATTATGCAGCGTCTCTCTCCTTTTGAGCGTCGTCCCTGACTCTTCCCTTGGCCAACCTAACGTCACTGATGCCGTAAGAAAAACACCCACAAGCCGGCCGCACCAGTCATTGAATTTGCTTGCAACTGGAAATTTATCTGGCCGAAATGTTACTGATCTGTCTGAGCAATTCTACTAGATCTGAAGATTTGTCCTGTTTGGAAACTGTGTCGGATGTGGGAGGAATGTGCTGGTCATCGGGCACGACCATAACTAGTCGTTGGGACGCTGACTCAATAGCCGAATCACCTGACAAAAGGCGTGTTTTAGCATGGTTTCATGAGGGTATGAATTCTCTCCTATTCCTTCTTACAATGTTGTTTTCACTTCGGCGCTGCCCCGCCATGTCTATCTGGGTTCCATCCAGCGAGTAGAGAGGTGGAGAAAGAGACATTGCGTGTTCACTTACCTAACATCTTCACACAGGTGCCAAAGACAGCTCTGTAACGAGCTTTTCCAGTTGGTTCACACCTAGTGTCGTTTTAGTTGTTAATAGCATTCCTGCAGGCTACGGAAGGGGACAGTTGCCGAAGGTGGACATCATTTTCAACCGTATCGTCACGTTAAGTTTTACCAGTCAGAAAAAATAACTCACAGAGGTTTTCCTGTGGGGTTGTTTCCGCTTTCCGCTTCAATCAATGTATTACCCCGAGACTTCCCTTAAGACGAAAGAAGACATAATCTTTGGGCGAAATATGTATTGCGGACGTACAATAAGGCTTGGGGTTACCGGTATGGCCTCCAGGCCATGCCGCCCAGACGAAGTACAGAAGTGGAGCCCTAAGTGCCTGCGCAACCGGAGTAATTAGCATAAAATGTAATCAACGTATTACATTATAGCACGTGTTGGACAATTGGGTATTTATGCGTGTCTTCCAAGGAAACTTAGCAGGCCTTGCATTAATGCATACAATCCTGCTATTGCTATAACTCTACAGATAGGTCCACAAGCTGTGACTGTATTAATCTAATCAGCGCTTAATCTGGGCGCAAATAATGATAGGAATGAAAAGAATTTATTTAGTGGTTTGCTGTGGTTAGTTTACTAGATGAAAGTATCACCTGTTAGGGTATTTCTGTTGATAAATATAATGAACAAAATTCCGTTACAGCTTCTGCGTTTGTCTGTTAAATCTCCGGTTTCATCGCCTTGGAACGAGAGAAGAGCACCTTTTTGAACACTAATGTGGAGGTTTACAAGTTATCAAAGTTTAACTGGGGTTCTAGAGCTTATCATCTCCTCGGGATCAAGGCGTCCGCGCCGTCATCTGGTTGGCGTAAGCTGACAGCTTGTCACCTAAACGGTATATCAAAAAACACGATCTATAATTTAAGGTGATAAAATGATTTCACCCAAAGGAATGAGTGTAAAACAGCCATTATCAAGTAATTAACACGAAATAATCTGAGGTTTCTGCCTTGCTGAATCTTTGGGCTATTTGACAACATTCTTTCGTACTCACTTGTTGTCGTTACGTACTTGGAACATCAATCACAAAAGCCGGAAAGTTGGAGTCACCACGAAATTTCAACAAGTATTCTTAGACCAAGACGCCAATCTTTATCCATTTAAGTTAAGTAAAATGATGAATCGAAGTCCTAAATTGGTAGCGTAGTGCATTCTCCACAAGGGTCTCGGAGGAAAATCACCCTCCGTAATCCCGATGTTTCATTGTTTCAATGTGTAGCTATGCACTTTCTCCATTCCAATCCGGGTGACTAACTTTTAACTAGATTTTTTAACACAGGTTTGATATGCAGCCTTTGACAAGAACGTCAGGGTGTCACAGGCATATGACGCTGAGTGCTAGGGTTTCGAATCTTTAAACTACAGCTCATCAACAGGAGTGATCTAGTAGCCTGCGGATTATTTGAAGACGTCTACAAAAACCTCCTAAAAAGTCAAGAGCAATGCCAAGTGTAAACAAGCCGACTTTATTTACACATACCTTTACGGTTACCAAATCCCCTCTATCTGACCTTGTGTAACAAAAGGACGTGTAAAGGCTACGTCAATTTAAATCGAGTTAAATGCTGGGTAGGTGGTATTAATTGCTTAAATGGTCGAGGTCACAAAGTTGTCTCCCCTCTTGGCCTCAAGGTGTAGGTTTGTCCGGGTCACTGGTGGTGCGGGATTGGCGCGTGGTCGAGCGAGAAATCGATCGCTCGCACGGAGGCACGCGGACGCGCGTGCGGAATGCGAGCCACGGCAGTAGAGGCTGGGAAATGCATAAAGGGGCAAAATATATGCTTGAACGCAAGACACTTGCAATAGGGTCCCTTCCTGACATAAACAATTAGGCACTGCTGTTGCGATAGCAGAATTAGTAGGTGAATGCGATGGAATTTGGGGGGAAGAGGGGACGATTACATGCAAGAAATTGGTCAGGTCTTCCACGCACGCGTGCAAATTAAACCGTAAAAACTGCACAACTTTGGTGGAACAAATTTGACTAGTTCCACATATTAGTATCTCCTCAGGCATACTAAAAATTACAATGTGATAAGGAGCAAACTCCACCAAAGTGACCTAAGGAAAATATGGGATTATTTGTACTCACTGAAGTATATAATGACAGTTTGCCAAACCTGTTAGGCTCAGACAACAGCACTCTACTTTTCAACCCTTGTTTCCCATACAAATCGAAGTGATCAAGTCTGACCTTATATTTCGCGGCCTTCCATAACCATTTGTGTCGGGTTAGACCTTTGTACTGTTACAAATGAGCTTCAGATTAAATTCGTTTGAACCTAATTTAATGAGCGGAACTTCAAGTAGTAAATAAGAATGAGACTAGAGTCCTGATAAATGAGCCACCCTTTCGACTTCAAATTACTAATTGCCGACCCACTACAGACTATCTGCTTCGCGGAGGCGTGAATGGAAAACACGTAGACAAGAGAGGAATTTCACTTTTATTTTTAACAGACTACATGCTAATGCACCTCTTTGCTTTTGCCACGGACACGCATTATTCCGCCATAGTTTCGTTACGCAGCGATAATTACAGTGGGAGGAATGAACGATACGAACGATCTCAACACGAAATTCACTTATTGTTCACGATGAAAGACGTCGTATTCGCGAGACAAAAATGCTTTACTTTTTAATGCTATGTAAAAGGTATTTGAAGAAATCACCTTCACCCTGATTCGGGGGTATTTCCCACAGGGTGATCGTTTCTTGGCCTCTCGTTGCTTGATGGAATTCTGCTGTAGTACATCTGAGACTGGAACAGTGCAACCATTTCTAGGAGAATATTTCACAACTTCTATAGGAGCGAAAAAAGCACAAAAGATGTGATGAATTATCTCCAGTGCTTTGACCTTATCAAAAATCCGGTGCTTCTTAAATACGATAGGCTGGAAAGTCAGTCAGCATGACATCATCTATGGAAAGAGTAAGGATTAAGCGCTTGAACCTGTAAATAGGCAATCAATTAGATTCATTGGCGGGGGATCGAGGTCATAGAAGTGGTGGAGTAGTCTTACCAAGGTGACTTCAAATAATAAGACCGAAAGGAACAATCTGGAGCATATCTCCCTCCCAGCTTACATATTAGGCCAACTTGACTTAAAAAACACGCTTAAATTTGCTGGAGACATCTGTAGCTCCAGAAAAAGCGTTCTCAACTTGACATTTAAGAGATCTATCTTCAATAGTTGAGGTGTCGGGAATTCGCCTCATGGGCCGACGCAAAATGGAGGCGCAATCCGTATTGTGCTGATAAGCTCCGTAAGGTCTAGGTCATTCATAATGATGCAAATACATGAGGAGGGTAACGATCCTGGAACTTCAGAATATCCAGACAATAGGTATAAACCTACGCATCTTACTTCTAGTGTACTCGGATTTCTAACATTACCAACAATCTTTACCTCAGTTATTCTGGTCGAGATCTTGATTATGTCCGTGCCCCCACAGGTACATATCAGTAAACAACAAACTTGCCCCATATCTTATTGCTGATCTTTGCCTCTTAATTGCATTTTTAGCTACAGATCTGGCTACAATAGTTATTTAGTGAACTGCCAATGCATACGATAATCCACCGTTAATGTTTGAACATGACATTAGGCGATATAACTGCTGTAAAAGTTGATCATTGAAGAGGAATCGGTAATATATATCCTGGTCTAATTTGATGGTTATCTGGCCGAAAGATTCAAATGCATTTGTATAGTATCGGTAACAAGTCTGCACCAGTTGATTTTTTACCGTCCGCGTACCTCACCTTTGAGAGTAACCAGCACATCATCAGAT
Source organism: Echinococcus granulosus (assembly GCF_000524195.1). Lineage (NCBI taxonomy): Eukaryota > Metazoa > Platyhelminthes > Cestoda > Cyclophyllidea > Taeniidae > Echinococcus > Echinococcus granulosus. Next base: position 1,046,120 of record NW_020170397.1, read on the forward strand.
CCACCAGGTAAGGTAGACTTTTTATGCTGATTACATATAATAATCCATTGGTGAGTTGCTAAATGAGGTGTCAAAAGAGTCCTTGAGGTAATAGTTGGGCTACTTTTAAATACTTCCATATTTAGTGCTTTAAGTACTAGCGTCACACATATGTGACACCCATGTGATCTTACCTGAGACCAAAGTTGCAAACACGCGGCAGGTGTCCTTGATTGGCCTGTAATAACTGTTTGAATCAAATCTTGCTGCAGGCAGGTTTTGTAGAATTGGAAAAATGAAATAGATGCAGGGTGTACTTTGTCAAGCTACATTTACATTTTTTGGCTTTGGTTAGATGCTGACTTGATTGCGCAAGTGCCAGTACCATATTGGAATGCATTACCTAGCCTGCGGTTATTAATCGTTTTCTGGAATCCTAAAGTCAAGTGGAAATTGCACTATCTTACCCAGAGGCTTAACCTTCCCTGGTTTGAGGAATCCAATCTTAAAAGTTGTCCTTTCGGCCTTTAACGAATGACTGATATAAGCTAGACCGAATAAATGCCCACTAGCCCACCACTAAAAATTATAAAATGCAATTCCCTTGATAAAACTATTTCGGTTTGTGGATTATCAATTAGCAAACGCGTCCACAGCACATGCGGTGTGGCTGGAGGAGGATGATCGGTGTGATGTAGTTGTGTGGGAAAAGCTAACGACATCGAACGTTCATTTCAAACATCTGCTTTCCTTATTGGAGACCAAGGCGACAGTAGAAGTTGTATCGAAATGGAAAATCTGATGAGCAAACACTACCCATTTTAAGTATCGCATAACCAGGCAAGTGTGGTTCGCTTAGCACTCTTGTCCTGTCCACTTATCCCATCGCATCCTACCCCTCGAATTTCAGACCAATCATGGTCTTGAGTGTTGAAGGGGCTTCGACCCTCTTACTCACATTACGGTACTCACTAAATCTTTCATTGTTTCTTTGAGGCACCCGGAAATCCACTTTTAGACGTAATAACGTCACACGGTAAAGATAAAATTGTTCAAAGCAGGTACAGTGATGGATCTAAGCATATTGACATTGACCACAACATCTTCAATTTTAAATTACTAACATTAATGACTAGCATAGTCTCTGAATCTGTTGAAGGTCCAAATTTGCACAAGCATTTATTCATTTGAACTGCTTCCTAATCAACCATATTTTGTGTTGCTTAACTTGGAACTCTTTGAACTTCTTGTGGATGATGTACCACCATCACAGAATCTCCATCAATTGTGTATTTCACCTTATCTTGCACCATCCATTTTGGACCTCAATGCGAATGTTAGCCTCTCGAGAGTTTCGTCTCTACAAACAACGACCACAGTGCAAAAACGATCTTGCATTCGGGCATAAATAGTCTAAAAGGTAAGGCAAAATTGTGTTTTTTTTAATATACTTTTACTTGTTGACACTACTACTGACCGACTTCATTACAAATTCGCAAAATAACAAAAGCAACGGTAACACAGAAAGTACCAAGAGGTGAGTTTCTGGAAAGTTCGATTGTGGTAATACTTCAGTTCGAAGTTGTTTATTTACAGTGCCATGCTAATGTCTGTGGCGGGCTTGTTTGGGTAGTGCGAACGTGATTTTTATTGAAGTCACCTGCATCTGCGCCTCCAAGATACCATACACACACACTCAAAGGGAATAAGGGAGGCGAGTGGGCCATTTATCACGATCACGCCTACGCGCATGCCTTCTTCCCCGATCAGCGCACACGAGGCTAGAGATGGAAGACGAGGCGGATGGGAAGTTTTCCCTCTCCACCGCCTCCGCTCCTGCTGCCTCCCTTTCCTGGTCCTTCGCTAGTAGGCACAAATGATGCTGTTGGCATGCTCATCACATAGGCAACATGCGGCAAAAAATCTGCCCTCTTTAATACATAGGGAATTACGACATTTTATTTGACGTAGTCTTTCGCTGTTATAAAATGCCTGGTTTTTTGACTTCTTAGTCTGGCGGCATGAATCTATTCAGGCATCTTAACCTGAGTGCGTCCACTCTTCCCACTGTCCGAGAACAAGTAAGCGTTTCTGGCTTACTTGTCCTTCTTTGTTCGAATTTTGCGCATACAGGTATAGATTATGGCTAAATAGCCCATGGGATTTCGGTGCAATCGAAAACTACATTATCTCAAAGTATAAAAAAAATTTTCCCATGGTGACTTTCTACACCGTTATATTGAATCATCTGAAGAACGATTGTTACCGATGTAACTACACGGGGAACGGCGATGTACCGACGTCAGTTAAGATAAGAAAAATAATCTTATTGAACGTCTACCTTACACATCTTTCAACTTGAATGGCGAAAAGGAGAAACTTGAAAATTGCTAATTACCATTTTAAGAAATTATTTGTATAGATTCGGGTAAATTTTCTCAAAATCGTACTTCATAAAAGGCAAAGGATTTATTTTTCTAACATTTCCCCCCGATATGTAATTAGCTACCGTAAAATCAAAATCCCGGGAATGGTACCCCTTAACTTAAAAGAGCTCGTTGATAAAGCGAGAGATGGGTTGGGGGAGTACTCTAGTTGGCCCCCAGGTCCACCATTGATTGGCCGCATCGGACAAACACCGTCTTTTACACTTACGGGCACGCACACTTGCCAGTGGTTACTAGACGATTCACTACTGGCTTTGTCCATCCCGTGAACGTGGGCCAATTAGCCGCACTCTCTCATTACCGAAATGGCCAATTGGTAGAAAGCTTTTCGCCTTTTACAGGGTTTAGTGCTTCAAAAATTGTGTTGGCATTAACAGATCGAATTTTAGTTTAGTACTTACAACTTGTTTAAATAACAAAAACTGATGGGCTAGCAGGATGGGAAGAGAATCTGATTCATGGGCACTTGAGGGTCCGCTATTGTGCTTCCACTAGGCGGTATGACCTCTGGGCCGTGTCAGTAACCTTTTCAGCCCTTCTGTACATAGGCAATTTGCATAGTGCCTATTTCGTATCAGTATCCCTGCGAAAACGTAAGCGTTCATAGGAGATGGGATCGGGTGTGGGGCGGATTTTGCTAGTTCCCCATTGCTTTCATCGTCATTACATTTTACTTTCTACAAGTTATTTGAATCTTTACCCGAACCATGGGTGCATTGAAGTCAATAGAAGGCATTAGAATAAGTTGGGGGCGGAAGTTGGCACTGGGGGGATAAGTTGTTCAGTCGCAGGGCCCAAACCAGTGCGCCCAACGCGAACCCGTGTCCGCCCGCGCACACACGCACGCGTGCACCCAACCAATAAACTCTGTGCACACTGAAACGTCTCTCACCCTATTGGCCATCCCACAAAAGACCCGCCTTATAAACCAGGCGATTTATCCATAGCGTTCTTTAGATCAGTGACGTGGGCGCGCGAGCGTTCTTTTTGGCACGTTGCAACCAGGACTTGAGATCACTCTACCAGAAGAGAAAGATCTCAGCTTGATCAACAACAAAGGAGGCCTGTGGCCCAACCCTCACTCCAAATTCCTATTACCAGGGAGGAGTAGGGCTACGACATATCAATTGTCGAGACTGTTCTGACCTCTAGAACCTTCCCTATCCTCCAATTGCCAAGAAGGCTGAACTGATCTCTTTTCTTTTGCTAGTGGAAAAGACCGTCAGTGGCCTTCGCGAATCTGCTCACACACCCATTAGCCCACCACTCCCTGCTTTAGCTACCACTTTTTTGGCTTTCTGCTTTCGCCTCCTTTCATTGACGAACAATGTCGGATAGAGAAGATAGTTCAACGCAGTCTTCGTCCGATTTCTCCGACAGCTTTCCCTCCACCACCACAATCAGCACAGTTGCAGTCCAAGCTGGGCAATCAAAGATTATCCTAGCTATTATGCGAGTGAGTGAGATTCTTTTTACGTACTTTATTTTGGTGCCTGTGTTAAAATAATATTCATTTATTTAAGAAAGATTATTTCATGGTGTAAGAACAACTTGGAAAGGTAGATCCATATTCAAGCCATTTACTTGAAGACATTTTCCCTCCAAATGGGAATTCGTGATAAGTAACCAACAAAAGGGAGGAGCAGGGACTTAGTTAAGGGAAATGGTTTTGCGTCAGTGATGTTAGATATCCCTCATATTGTGTTTTATTGAAATCAACAATGATATTGAAAAGGGGTGGAGGATTATTTGCCCCGTATTCGAGAATTACAGCTACATCCAAACACAGGAGTCATAGTAAATCGTCACATTGCATTAAAAATTAACATCTGGTAGGAAGTTGTTACCTTTATCGAAGAAATCGAGTAAGTTATATCGAAACCAACACATTTGCAGTTAAAAATAGTAGCCTAAGTAAACGCCTTCGGCTGAGGTCTAAGAGAATGCTCTCCCCTTCACAGTGCGGCACCTGGATAAAGGTGCGAATTCAACGCATGGAACCAGATCTCTACGACATCGGTTCGAGTGGCACCTCAGCGGAGGTGCGTCACCTTTTGGAGCAGCACGCCAGCCTCGTCTCGAAGTTGGCGGCAAAGCAGGAACAGATCTCGGAGCTACTCACGCGGGCCGAAGAGATGGTCTCACAGCAGCCGACGGAGGGTCAGGCTCGTGTCTACTCTGCCATATCTTCCTCCCTCAACAAGGCGTGGCGAGAGCTCCTCGACGTTCTCGGTAAACGGGGCCGCCTCCTCCAACTGGTGGCCGAGTGCTTTGAAGACGCTGAGACTGTTCATGCCGCTGTCGCCAGAATAATTGAGGCCTCTGCCTCGGATGAATGGGGTGACTCAATGGAATCAGTTCAACGACTCCTTCAGGTATTTCCCACCGTCTAAATTAAATTTACGTCCCGAAAGTGTAAACCTTGTATTTGTTTTATTTAACTTAAATATCGTTCTTAATTGAGGGGTAAGTTTAAGTACTTCAGAGGTTTTTTGTAATTTAAATTTGGAAATCTGTCGGTTAATTCACTTAGGTTCAAGCACATATCATCGACTTGATTAGAATACCTATTAAAGACCCGTTTATGGAAAAACCGTCTGTCCTGTGAAAAACCATGCGGAAAATGATATCTTGAGAGACGAGTCAAAAATTTGGGTCGAAAATTAAGCTACACATATTTTTAAAAGCTCTCTCCTTAACTTTCACCGGTTTGGTGCTTAAATTATTTAATATATTGTATACTTTATGGAAAAAGCCATGTGGAAAGGGAAGGTCGAAGAGTGTAAACATCCTGTGAACTGGTATAAAGTATAGGCGTTCAGAGCAGCGATGCTAGATATTTATGTGCTGCGTTGGCGTTGGCAGGAGCATGAGGAGCTGAAGAGCGTGGAATTACTAGAACCGACTCGTCGGATGTTGGAGGCGGCCAATGGGGCGTTGGAGCTGCTCACCCGAATGGCCGTTCGTACTGGACAGACACCCGAGTCCGGACTGACTCGTACCAGCGCCGAGACGCGTGAACGCATCGCCGCGGTCACCGGAGATGCCAACGAGGCTCATCGTTTAGCCGAAGCCGCCTGGGAGCGACGTGCCCGACTCCTCCAACTCCGTTTCACCGTCGTCCGACTTGAAAGCGAACACGAAAAAGTTGTTGAGTGGTTCTCCAAGGTAAGACGCGCTCCTCTTTCCAATTTTCCTTTGTTGCTCACTTATCGCAAGCTATTATGTGTCCTCCTCTAGTGCATTCTATTTCTTATAACCTGGTCCAAACATTGTTCTAAAAACTCTTAACAATTCTTAAATATCATGGATACTTTTAGCCAAATCTTATTCTAAGTTGAAAGTGATTTTCAGTTAGACATTGTGACCGAACTTGATTTTCGTCAGCTGTATTGCGCTTGTGAGAAATATAACGATAAAAGACGGGAGGTTTATATCACTTGTTTACAGGTTGGAGAACCGAATCTGGCTGCCGCATTGCCTGGTGGTAGCCTTCAAGACTGCGAAGCTGCGATGGAGGCCTTGATGGGTCTAGCAGTAGATGCTCGTGAATACCAGCATATTAACACTCGTCTGGTTCGTCAGGCGCAACAACTCACCCTTCCACGGAGTGAGGATGAAGAAGAACCTGACTTGGAAATGCGAACTGCTCACAAGGCTCTGGTTGATCGGTTCGCCACCTCAGAGAATTACATTTGGGAGTTTATCGATCGCATCGAATCCCGACGTCGATGCCTCCAGGCTAGCATCATATTCTTCAGTGAAGCCTCCGTGGTAGGTCTCAGTCAAACAACCCATCTTTTTTGCTTGACCTCCAAGCTGCTCAGCCTACGATGCTTTTTTATCCTTCATACAGCTTCTCAACCATCTTATGACCCTTGAAAAGGACATTAGTTTCGCCAGTACATCCCGACAGGAGGTTCGTGATGAGATCCTCCAACGACTTACTGAACTTGAGATGCGGGTCTCCGGACTTCGAGAGATCCTAGCCGATCTTCGCTCACGGGTGGACGAAAGACCATCTGTCACAGCACTGAGTCTGACACCTGTGGCCCCATCACGACCCATTTCCCCTCTAACCTCAACCGCAGATCTCGCAATGTCTGCAAAGCTAAATGAGATCGAGGAAACAATTGTTCGATGTCGCAGGCTATGTAGTGGCTTCCCCAGCCGAGACATCAAAGACCAACAATTCAAAGAAATCGACTACAGGCTCACTGCTGTAAGTCTTACTTTGTGTCCCAGACCATTAGTGGTCAGGTTCGCCATTAACGTGATGTGCATTCTTGTCTTTTCCTAGCTGTGGCGATGGATGCAGGAGAGGATCGATGGAGTTTTGAGAACCCACCAGTCACCAGGAACAGCAATTTCTTCAGTTTCTGACTTTGAAGACCTTCACAGACATCTAGAGAGACAAATGGCTTATCAAGATCGCGAAATTTCGACCCTTAGCACACTCATCCTATCCTTGCCTCCGTCCTCCGAAAAACAAAACTTCCAGGTACGAGTAATGGTTCTGAACTCCATAGATAACTTACTTTCGAAGAACTAGTCGCAGGTGTGGTACACCCGGATAGACGAATTATCTAGCCCATATCTCCTGGTGGGGTGTTTGGATGGAAGAATTTGCGTTCCATTGAACTTTTATTGACAGTAGCAACACCGCTATCATAGATATATGGATTCTACCGAGATGTTTCGATGAGAATGGGATGTGCATTTTTTCTCCCTCATTTACTGGTAGCTACTATTTTTAGAAACCAGTGAATGTTAACCTACGCAATTTAAACAAAAATACTTAAGTTATGTTTCGTTCCAAAAGGACACCAGATTACGTTAATGGAGTGGTTTTACTTGAGGATATCGTACCAGAGCACAATGAAGTGTGAATACTAAGATAAAGTATTTTGTCTTTCCCGAACCTAGACCATATAAAAGAAGTGGTGGATTTTGCTTTACGGTAATGCACATTATTAGTGTTGTCAATGGCTAACAACTTAAAAAAGCATATGTGCACCTTTAGCACCGCCTGGATGAGATAACCGAAGCGTGGGCACATCATCGCCGCACCATTACCATCCGCTTGCGCATCGCTGACGACCTGAATCGTCTGCTGAGGCGCATTCGAGAGGACGAGTATTACTACCAGGCGTTGAATGACCGTCTCAAGTCAGTCGCCATTGAAACCCCACTGGCGCTCAGTGGTGTCGACTTGCGTGTCGGTCAAGAACTCCGAGAAGGCGAGATGTCAAACATTCAAGCAGACCTCTTGGAGGTCCGATCACGTCTAGAGTCCCAACAGCGGATGCTGCAACATGCCCTTGACGAGGTGAACGCTTCATTCTAACCCTCAGATCTGTGAGAGGATCATGGGTTAACTTCAGCTAAACAATGGAGCCTCGGCTCACTTTTTCGACTTAATAACAGACCCCACATAGCTTGTTCACGGTGAATTGTGAAAATATTGTTAAATGGGATCTTGTGCGCGCAGCAATTGACCCAAGTCACAAAAATCACGGCAATTTTCTGGTTACTGAATCAGCACACAACGTAGTTTATAAACTTGGGGACCGAAACCGTGCCCCCTTTTGCGCATGTCAAACAGTGGGCTAGCGGGCCAGAAAGCCTGCCCGCCAAAACCAGCAACGGCGTATGCGGCCGTACACACAACGCGGAACGTGCATGTGCGCGCGTGCGGACGTGTAGGCAGTAGGATGGCTAGGAGTGACCTTTACACGGCGTTCCAGCGTCCACCCTCGCCCCTCACCGTACACCCACGCGATCGATAATAGCTCCCAACTGTGTGTCCGCGCTTGTGTAGGTGCGTGCACGCGGAGGCGTGCGACAGACATCACCCCAATGTCGGTTTCATATGTGAAAGGAGGAAATAAATTTGTAATAAACTCTGCATTGACCTTTTGAAGGTTGACTGAAGATTCATATTAAGTACGCAGGGCTTCAAGCCCAGTTCCAAAAAAGAAACATTGCCATTCGCAGACACGCATTGGAAATAAGTGTACGAATGGAAACCATCGGATGCTCACTCATCTGACAGGTATAAAATTGTTTTTAATCTGTCATCATTAGTGTCAGTTCGGTACTGGCAACCTATTTTTGAAAATGACTTATTTTAAACCCAGTTCAATCCTTTCAAAACTATCATTTGAGAGTTGTTTACTTTAACTATAGAATAATAATAAAAGTGGTGCACAGTTGGCATTGCCGAGGCATATCAATGTGAAATAACTGAAGACTCAACTTTCTTTTCAGCTTTCCGGTGTCAACGCCACGGAGGCAGATAAGGTGGAGCTGCAGAATTTCTACCGAAGTCAAATTCAGTTGAATTTAGAACGACTGCATCACTTGGAGGGGCAATTGAATAGCCTCCAGTCAACCAGACAGATCTGGCTCTCTTGGGTCGAGAAATGGAACGACTTCAGGAATTCCGCCAGACAGGTGCGTTCACAGAATGGTGTCATTTAAATCACTGATTTTGAGACACTGACCACTGTGCCGACCAAAGGCAACTAGTCAGTGCAATGTGGTTCATAAATTTTACTTACTGGATTCTGTAGTTAAAATCCTCCGTTGCCTTGAGAGGAAATGGTGCTGCAAGCAGCGTCTTATATTATCCAGTCGAATACCGTTGTAAAGTTGCTCAGCTGAATAAGGAGTCGAGAATATTAGAAGGAACTTTGAACATTGGAAAGATAATATCCCAGAAAATTCAACTTGCAGATGACTTCAAACAGTTGATATGGTGGTAAATAAAGTGAGTCTTTTTTGAGGTAAAATTCTTCCTACTGTACATTGTGCCTTAACATATGAGGGAAGGACGAAAGCAGATAGCGCAATCTTCCTGCAATATTTTGAAATGAATTCTAATAAACACGTACTACTAGTTCATTCAGTAGTCCGTTATTCAGCCAAAATCCGTCAACTTAATCACTTTTCAATGCGTGGGAAGTTAAGCCTCTATCCTGCATACCAAATATGTCAAGTTCCAATGGTGAAATACTTCCTCGTTTCCTATTTTTTTTGCGTTGACAACGTATTCTAGGGTGCAGGAAAAAAGTAACATCAGTAACATCAATCTCAGAGGTAGGCAAAGAATTGAATTAATGTTATCATAGGTAACAGTACTGTTCAATTGACTGAATTTCCTTTTGAATTGGTTGTCAAAGCTGCGAAGTCGTTGAAATCCACTCCTATTTCAAAAAGCGCAACAGCATGCACACACCTGTTAGCTTCTCGCAAACAATCTCTTTTACACTGGCGTATCCGTTAACAATGTATACGGTTTATTGCTGCCTGCTTTTTTTGGCCATGTCTATTGTTTTAAAACAATTGCGAAAGTCACGCAACTTTCCACTCAAGCTTGACGAGGCCATGACTAGTTCGCGAACGCGCATCGTGCAAGCACCGCGACCGCAGAGCGTGCCGGCAGTGGAAGCCGCTCTGGCAGAGCACACACGCGATGGTGACTATGTCAACCAGCTAATCGCCGAGGTTAATGCCAAGGCCAACACCCTCGCCTCACTGGTTGGCGCAGAGCCCACGGCTACGGACGGGCCCTCGCGGGTGCGCCGGTATGTGGAGGTACCCTACACCACGCCAGGCCCTAGCGATGCGGAGCTGGCGAAATCGGTGAGATCGGAACTCTGCATTGCCACCGCGGGTCTGGAGATCCGGTCCAAGGACTGGGAGCGCGTCTTCAACGCACACAAACACACACTTGAGGAGCGTGCCAAGCAACTGAGCAGGATGACGGAGATGGATGTAAGTGTGATATTAAACGTTTTCGGTTAGATTTTTCACCCGTGAGACGGTAAACCATTACTCCTTTTTCCATCATCAAGAAAGTCGAACGTGATCTTCGGGATGCAGAGTCAGAATTTCAGCGCATCAGCATCACGGTTAATCTCGATTCTCCGATCACACAAATTGAGCGCGCCGATGAAAATCTCCGCGTTCTTGAGCTTCGAATACCGGTGCGTTTAAATTATTGCGCTAGCCTCCTTATTTTACCAAACACTTAAACTAACCAATGGGTTGTACCTGTTTTTCGTTTGTTAAAGGACCTGCAAAGCCGCGTTAAGAGCACGGCCTACCTTCCCAGCATGCAGTTCATTCGCGGACCCTCGGATCTACTAGAGATCAGTGGCGTAGATGTGCCGATGTTGGAGGAGAGGCAACGTCAGCTGGAGACCCGCGTGTCAAATCTGGTCACTGGAACTGCCAAATGCCGAACGGAGGTGAATTTGACACTCCAATTGCTTCGTGCTGTGCGAGACGCGGAGAACTGTCTCTCGTGTCTGACGATGGACCTGGGAAGAAGCAGCGACCGCCTGAAGAGTCTTGCACCCGATGACCAAGTGCAGATGCGTCAAATAGTTGCCGACATTGAGACACAACGAGACCGAGCTCAGAAATATGCCGATCAACACGTGCCACAGCTACAAACGCTTGTCGCTCAATTCCCAGGTGGAGTAGGGTTTGTGCTTTATGCCTTATACTCACGTCGTTTTGTCAGTTCGTGAAAACACTTCTACTATTTCACTAAAATGAAGATTACTTGGCGTAACTCGCGACTTAGACAAACTAGAAAGTACTTAACATGGAATACACTAGCCAATATTGTTTTATTACAATATTGAGACCTGCTAAATACCAATTGATATTAAGAACTAATCTGTATATTCTCTTTTTCTTCCCCTCAGATGACCGAGCGCGAATCAAGGTACAACCAATAATTCGACGCTTCCAGGATTCTACAGAGGCGTTGTCAAAGCTGGTGCAAGATGTGCGAGTGCGATCGGAGCGGTTGGTTGACCTCACTCGTCTTCAAGGCCCTGTGGTAGAGGCTGTGGAGTCGGTGGCCAGCCACCAGATGCATCTGCCCCGCCCCAAGCCCCCCACCATCCTTAGGCCGCTATCCAACATACATGTGGTTGAAGGGACGCGAGTCGCTTTGACGACTAACTTCGATGCTGGTATTCCACAAGGTAGAGCAAGTTTTCAAATCACTCTCTCCACAGAAACTACGGTAACACTTATCTTTACATAGGAAAAAGGATCAACAAGAATGCGTGACTGCCTAGTCAATCGTGTTGGTTTGCAAATTCGTTGGCGTGAATAAGGAAGTCTCCTGCCCTACTTCTTCCAAGATCACGCAGTACATATCACTTATTTTAGGTAGGATTTAATCTACCAAGCATTTGTCTGATTGCAGGATATCCAGAGACCGTGGACATTGAGGGCACATGGCATAGAGATGGTCTTCCGGTGACCACCCCCGACTACCGCACGAGAATGGATCAGCACTCAGCGAGTCTTACAATCGAAGAGGTCTTCGGGGATGACTCCGGCGTATTCACATTCCGATTGAAGACGCCCTTCGGGGAGGTAGAGACCTCCGGTTCTCTGATGGTCTCAGAGACCCACAAATCGATTTCCTCAGCTGACGAGGAAATGATAACTCCGACCAAGCGACGCAAACCACAGCAGGCTCCTTCAACTTTTCCACCGTTTGAGGAAGAAACTGGAGAGGCTCCGAGGTTCACAAGGTACTATATACCTTAGATTCCTTTATAAAGCATTGTGAACTTTCCGATGAATTACTTCCAGACATTATTTCACTTTGATCAGGCAAAAGCGCGAACCTTTTGCGATCACCAATAGCACTAATGAAAGCTCACATATAGAAGGCATGTAATGGGATAGCAACTTTATCGTAATTTCGAACGAACAAAATAGTGAGGACGGTTTACCTTTCCGATGGTCTTATCACTTATTATGAAAATGTAAATTAAATGTCCTTTAATTTTCAGACCACTTAGGTCGATGGAGGTTGGAGAAGATGAACCCGTGATGCTAGAATGCCAGGCAACTGGGAATCCAGTACCAACGATCGCGTGGTTTAAGGATGGCATCAGCATTGACAACAGTCCCGAATACGTTGTTTTCGAAGTGAACGGTTCTTGTGCCATTAAGATCCGCAAGACTAATGCATCCATTCATGATGGCAACTACACTTGTAGAGCAAGGAACGACCACGGTGAAGCCATTACTACCTGCCAACTTCACGTCAGGCCCATTGAACCTCCTCGCATTGTCTATCCTCTCTCCGATAAGCAAGTTCCTGAGGGTCAATCGCTTGAACTTAAACTCACCTTCAAGGTTGGTTCGGCTTTGATTTATTTTTTACTGATAAGATAAAAGTAAAAACTAAATACCGAGTAAATTTTTATCTTCTTCAGGGTACACCACCCGTACGCGCCGAATGGTACGTCAATGGTGTGCCTCTGGAATCCACACAGAGTTCCGCTATCCCGAACATTTTTGGTGACAAAGCAATTTTGAAACTGCCAGCAACATACCAACAGGATGTTGCCCAATATACATGCCTGCTGAGAAACCCTGCAGGAGAGGCGAAGAGCTCCTGCCAGGTGGATTTGCGATCACGACGCGTCGAGAGGCCATTGAATATCGAGGATTTAGTTGACGCAGCGTCAGTGCAACCTGCACGCCGGCCTCTTCCACAGTCACCCCTACAAGATGGAAAGCAGTCACCCATTGCAAGCTCCCCTAGACTTACAACAGCTCCAGCTAGGCCAGAATCTTTTGACCAGGGAAAGGTTTCGCCTCGCTCAGTCTACTCTCCGGTCAGTGTGGAGGCTAGACCTCCGTGGAGAGCGACTTCGGTGCCTCCACAATTCTCCAGTATCTATGGGACTGAGTGAGTTGAATGTGCACAACTAAACATGCACTAAATGCTAGATCACTGCGTCTTATAGGTTGAGTATAAAGCCTACCATTAACTAAAAATTTTTAAAACATCCCCCTCCGAATCCCGTATTTTAATGTTAATTACACTTTGGGAAATTGTGACTTTGAATGAATGGCAGCCATCCTGTGATTGTTTCACTGGCACTCACGATTCCATTTTAAGCGGTAATCACTTCTTTTTTGATTATTTTGAGGATTAAGTCACTAATTTATTCGCTCCACAAATTGGCATGTCTGGGATCTTTGACTGATTTATTTCGGTTGATGTTTACATGGCTATTCCTGACATCACATGCCGCCTGAAGTTGAGGAATTAATCAGAATGGCGATGAGATTGGTTTAGACGCCACTGATGTGGTCTTTTTGGTTTTCGTCTGAATTCTTTCCGCAAGACATAACATCGGCCGTTTGTTCTCTCAGGCATCGTAGAGACCTACTCGCACCTAAACGAACATTCTCGCCTGGTCAGTTGCCCCCGCATTTCACTCAACCACTGCACAATGCTGCAGCCACGGAGGGTCAAATGGTGCGCCTTCAATGCCGGGTTCTTGGCCGACCTAAGCCACAAATTGACTGGTACAAGGACGGCGTGTCTTTGACTTCTGCGCCCAATTACACTGTTCGATCGGAGGGTGACAGACACTGCATCGAGTTTAGTGACATCTACCTAACCGACCATGGCGAGTACACATGTGTTGCAACAAACCCTGCTGGCGTGGCGAAAACCTCATGTCGAATGGATGTTGAACGTAAGATGTGGAGTAGTGGTGTACTTGCGAGGATGGGTTGATGAAAAAGCATGATTAAATAGCTTAAAAGTGCATGAGGGGGAATAATTGGGATAATGATGCCAAATTACGTTCTTTTGTACAGCATTGTCAAGCGGTGATGAATCGGCCGACCGACCACCTCAGATCGTCAAGTCCCTTCCACGCTATTTGACAATCAACGAAGGCGAGGGTGTAACCTTGGAGTGCAGCTTTGTTGGACGTCCAGAACCATCGATAACGTGGTACAAAGACACAGTGCCTCTTCAGGCATCACCCAATGTCGAGGTGAGAGCTTCTCATAATGCCATATATATAGAGATGAAACTAATTTTCACCACTTTGCCGCTATGCTCCGAGGGTAGCAATTTTCTCAGGTCTTTCGGGGCCACATTTTCTTGAAGGCAAGGAATATTGGTTGGAAAGATAGCGAATACACACGAGGGTACAGTGTTTGCCTTAGATTAAATTTCGGTTGAAACGTATGGAAATGTTTTGATTTTCAGACGATCCCTTACAAAAAAATTCACACGAACTGAACATTTTGATAGAGTTCTGGTACTCTTGCTTGTCATAAGAGCATATGACATTCACAATGGGTGCCACAAAGGTAAACTCAAACAATGTTACTATAATGGGAAGTATTAGAGCCATAAAGATATTCATTTAGTCGTACCGATGGACATAAAACACGATTTTGTGCAAACTACCTAATTTCTAAAAATAAAGCCCTAACACAATGATACTAAGCCCAAAGCATAGGAAATACATTACTCAAAGACGGCAATTGAAAATCCAACCTGCTTCTTCATCCTGAAAGCCGAGCGTATATCTGATTCCACTATTGGATGAGTTCCGTTGGTCGCAAATTCACAAGGTCTGAACAGTGAGCTCCACTCAGGTAGCCACAATTATGGATCACCGTTGCGAGTACCTTCGGTCGCCCACCCCCCAACCATCGAGGGGGTACTCGTGCACCCACGACTCTGCTAACCGGCGGTCGTGTGTGGTCTCAGTTCTTTGTTCTTCAGTGTTTGTCCTGAGAGTTGAGTGCACTTGACTTTGCGTCACGCCAGGGATTGGAACCAGTTTATTTGACGTATCAAAACCAGGCGATGTGTAAAGCACGAGGAATGCGTGTTTACCTGTTTCCCTTCGATAGATCTCGCAGGTGGGATCCACCGCCGTACTGAGCATGACTGATTCAAGCATCCAGGACGCCGGCGTATACAGGGCTGTTGCCTCAAACCGCGTTGGTGTCTGTCAGTCTGAAATCCACGTAAACATCCTACCAGCAGACAAAGGACCCAGACCTATGGATGCTTCACCCTTCCATGAGGGCCCTCCACGATTTACCAAACCTCTTCGGTAGGATTAGTCATTTTTTTTCAGACAAAATAGGCAGTAGCTGTTATGCTCAGATTTCGTGGTACAATGGATTACGAAATGTTATTAGATCAATTTTAAGCATAAAATTTTTTAATTTTCGTGCATACTCATACGGGTAGTCCTTACAGACTACTCTCGATAGCTGGATGTGAAAAACCTTGAAATCCTATTTCATTCGCAGAATTACGTATGATAATTTTAAGCTAGCTAATTGAGGAACGTGGTACGCTTTTTAATTTATTATTAACCCACGCTCCTTGATAGCTGTGATGAATTCAAATGGATAGTAATCGTCAATTTTATCTATCCAAATCCCTCTTCCAAATACTTTAGCCTTTTACTGTTTCGCAGCGACATTTACATGGAAACTCGCTCACCGAGACTCTCACGCCTCGATTGCTTCGTTTTGGGCATTCCGCGACCGACTGTTGAATGGCGACACGCCAACCATAGGATCGGGCCTGAAGACCGACGCTACCACATCACCGCTGATAGACCTCCTGGCGTGCATACTCTCACCATTGTTCAACCGAGCCAGGACACTGCTGGTGAGTATCGCGCCTGGACTTAAATGTAACTAATAAATTAGATCAAATATGGTCATAAGCACGAAAAATGAGTAGTTAGATGGGTTGAAAACACTTATGAATTCAAGATGACGGCTAGTACTTGCTTTATGTTTCCCTTAATGGGAAGGGTCTACCATTCTTGCAAGAAAGTATTTAAACAAAATATTTATTGTGCTGGCACCAAGTATTCCAACTGGAAATACATACCTCTGATTTACTCGAGTATAATTTACACAGTAACTTTTCCGGACTTATGAGGCTCAATTTTCAAAATCATGCGAACGATAGATGAAAGAATAAGTTTGTCAGGGTATTTCAACCCTCTACTGTTTAGCCGTGCCGTTCTTTCCGCCAGTTGGCCTTTGAGATAAGCCATTGAGGAACCAGGGTACATGCTTCTTCACTTTTACATGTAGGTCACTACGAGGTTTTAGCTGAGAATATTCATGGAAGCGCCACGTGCTCAGCTACTGTCCACCTGCCACGCAAATGGTCCCTTTCCTCACTATCTCCACATTCTCCGGTGGTTTACACAACACTGCCCCGTCAAACATCACCGTGGCGACAGATTAGCCCGGCTGATTCGGTGCACGTAATCCCGACGTATGCTACAGCGACTACTCGGCGCTTCCTGCGCGAGGTCTCTGAGCCGCCGGAGCTGCGCAGATACACCTCAACGACACAACTGCACGTCAATGAACGGCACACCACGCCACCTGTGCAATTCACTTTCCGTTTACCTCCAGAGAGGGCGATGAGCAAAGTAGAGGTAGGTTTCGCAGATCCTGTCCCGTCCTTTTAACTTCCAGAAACTTCATTGGGCAATTATTTCCAACTTGTCCTCAAATGACCTATTTTTTAGGTTCTGCGACCCATTGAATCAGTGCCTTCCCCAAGACTGCAAATTAGGCATGCTAGCAGTCTCACAGTGCTGAACAAGATGCGAGTGTGTCCCACAGTCCCGTTGCAGGAGACGACCGTGCAACATCATGTTGCCAGTCACCCGCGTCTGTCTCCGGGCTACGTTTCTACCGAGGACCTAATGCGACCTATTGAGGTGGTTCCGATGGTTCCTGTCTACGAGACTCGACAGGTTCTAGAGCCTCTACAGCTCAAACCTCTTAGAAGAACCGTATCACAAGACAGGTTCAAAGTATTGGTTGAGGCTCCTATTTCAGCCCGTCCTGTGCTTGAGTCCAATATGGCGACCGAGGTGGTTCACCACAAGACCATCCAGGTGACCCCCATAGTTCCGATCTACCGAACTCAACGGGAGGCCTCTGTAGCCAGCCAACCTGCCTTAGAACCTGGGTACACTAGTGAAGGCGAATTCGAGCACAACATAAGTGTCGTGCCGATGATTCCAAGCTTCAAGACAGAAACAGAGCGCTCACTGCCTGCTCGTCCTTCTCTAGAAACCGGGTTTGAATCGAAAACTAGTCTTGAACGGCAAATGGAGGTTCAAAGGGAGCTAAAAGAAGTGAGATAATTTGATTTTGTTACTACCCTCCTGAAAATGATTAAACCTGATCTAACTATTCACTTTTTATAAAGCTGCGTTACAAAACGCAAATGGAGCGACCTGTGCCAGCGCAACCACAACTGTTTCCTGGATATGCAACCACAATGGATGTTGAACATTCTATGGACGTTGTCCCGTTGGTTCAAAAACCGGAGGAACGATTCCAAACAAGCTATTCCACCGACGTCAGCGTTCAGGTTGACTAAATGACCCAATTTGTTTAATTTGTATGCACGAGAAGAAGTGGTTTACTTTTCACCTCTTTTTAGTACGTTCCCATTGATTTGGTTGTCGAACTTCCAACACCTCCGAAATTCGTTAAACATCTCAACAATGTTGTTGCTGAAGAGGGATCTCAAGTCATTCTAGAAGGTGTCGTGAGTGGCAAACCTACGCCCGCCATTTCGTGGTTCCGAAAATCCACTCCTCTCACGGATTCCCCCGACTTTCGCCTGGAATACTGTCCAGATGGAACTGTTAGGCTGACTCTTAGAGAGGTATTCACTCTTTCCTGTTTTATGATAATCAGGATCCGAGTGCCGCTTTAGACCGTCTAGACTACGTTAAATCTAGACTTAGTCATTCATAAAGGAGACTAGAAATGCGAAAATCTCACCAGTGGATTTTTTCTTTCATATCGACTCAGACGTTAATTTTCTTCATATTCCATATGCAGATTTGTGAAGAAGACATCGGACCCTATCGCTGTGAGGCTTCAAATATTGCCGGAACGGCAGAAAGCTATGCATACTTGACCATTACTGCTAAAGCAGTGGCTCCAAGGTTCATTAAACCTCTTGAGAATACCACCGTTCTGAGTGGGAATGTCATACGTTTGACTGTCAAAGTTGACGGGCATCCGAAACCGGATGTCAAGTGGACTGTCAACGGTCGTGAAATCACCAGCTCGCCTGATTTCGTAATTGAGGAAGTCGCCGACGGTGTGCAGTCTTTGACGATTCCGCACGCTCTCAAAACTGATACCGGTCGTTATTCTGTGATTGCAAAGAATGAGGCGGGAGAAGCCATCACATCAGGAATTGTCACTGTTTTAGGTGGGTTTTGATAAACCGCCTTGATTTGATCCGCATTACGTGAGTTTGGTCTACTGTAGCTGAGCACTGACATAATTTTGCCAGTTGTAACGATACGAATGAAGAGACGTCTAGAAAACAAGTTACACTACTTTCACCTTGTACAGGCATCCTAGGTAATGATTAAGTATTGACAGAACCGTTTCATTTTGATACAGGATCGTGGCCTCCTTCAACTATGCCATCACCAAAACTCGCTGGAGATGAGATGACCAGGACTGAGGTTACTGTTCCTTTGGCTTCACCGACTCCAGGACCCACAATTGCACCCACTCCGGAAGCTCCAAAGTTCGCCAAAGTGAGTATTCACAGTCTATAAATCTCAACTTGGTAGCCCAAACGCATGTTTCACACGTACTGTTTAACATCTTTTCCCACCGAGTTCACTTGATGGTAAAGGTAAATTTATTGTTTCGAAAAAGTCTTATAGTGCATTTAAATTTGCGAATCAAATAAGTAAGTAGGCTTTAGTTGAAGTTAAAATGAATGCTCATATTCCGGATGATTAGTGAGCAAGGAAATTATTTCCCTTTTTTGATCGGTTGATGTAATCACCTATTTGGGGCAGGCACTAGCTCACAAGCATTAGTTGCAGGAAATCCACCTATTGAGTACTTGAGTAAGGATAGTTAAATAGTACCCTTTGGAAATGAGTACTATATTATTTCTAAGAGCTTATTTTCTACCTCCCTAGATATTGCCACAATGTCGAGTGGTAGAGGAAGAAACACCCATAGTTCTGACAGTAGAGGCCAAAGCTAATTCGATGCCTTTCCTGCATTGGTATCGAAATGGGATTCCTCTAGAAACCGGACCGAACTACAAGATCTCTCAATTCGGTCCATATCTCGAAAATGTCAATGCCATCCAACCAGAACCAGTTAGAATGGTAGGTGAACTAGAAGTACTGAGAGCAGCTCCAACAGACGCCGGGTCGATCGTCTGTGTTGCCGAAAACCCATACGGTCGCGCAGAGACAACTATGACTTTGGATGTGATTCCTAAACGTGAGCCACTTTTCTTTAGGTCGAGAGGAGGATTATGAATCTGTTTTTACATAGACATCGTTTTCGAAAAGGCGTTGGTGTAATTCTATGCATTAGTCGCAAATAGCGATGATGTGTGATTTTTCAAATTAGTATACTGAGTCTTTTCATTTTACAAATTGACTGATTTAATGAATGTATTTAGCAGTTGCGAGGATGTATTCCTTGCCCACTGAAATCGGTTTTAACTCTTAAGCGGAATCTCTGCAACCTGTTGTCCAACCTCCAAGACAAGCCAATCCACAGAAACCCTGGTTCACCATTGTAAGTACCCCCGATTAGAGCAAGCTTAAGCTTGCATTTCTACAACTCCCAATGGCAGTTTATTTTAAAAATGTTTGAATAACTTCCCATTTTTCGTGTTTTAAATCCAAACTGAAATTGTTTGCTACACACTACATATCCGATCATTTTGGTTAACCTAATTCATGTAACCACCTCATTTTATGCTACAACTTTTTGAGCAAGTTCAATAAAATAAGAAAGGATAAAAGAACAATTTCAAACTTGTGTTCTTTTCCAAATTTGTAATTATTGTCAAAAATATCCGTTTCTAGCCCCTTCAACCTGATCTCACCCTGCAAGCTGGAAGTCCGCTCACTCTCACCGCGGAGGCGATGGGTAATCCGCTTCCCTTCCTTCACTGGTATCGTGACGGCCAACAGCTGGATTCGACTCCTGAACACGATATAACCCAGGTGGGACCGGAACTGGCTAAACCTGGGGACCTCTTAGACAGCCCTGTCTCGATGACCGGTCGCCTTGTAATAAATGAACTTTTCCCGACTGACTCTGGCACCTATCAGTGTGTGGCAGAGAATTCAGCTGGACAAGCTGAAACCTTTGTAACACTGAATGTCTTTACGCCACCAGGTAAGAAATATAAAGTTCAAGCGATTTGATATGTTATAAATTTAATTCTAAACACTTGCATTATTTTAGTTAAAAAACAAGGTCAGCGTCCGCAGTTTGTTAAGCGATTAACTCCAACCGTTCAGTGCAGAGTGGGCGAAACGGTTGTGCTAGAAACAGAAATATCCGGCCAACCGCCTCCACGTGTTTCTTGGTACCGCAGCGGAATTGAAATCTATCCAGATTTCAAGTACCGAATGGAAGAAAGCCCGAACACTGGAATATACAGACTTGTGATCCAGTCGATCGAGCAAGAGGACATTTGTGAGTACACGGTGCGTGCTTCCAACGAGTACGGATCGGTGGAATCAATTACTCGACTTACCCTCATCCAAGAGTGAGTTCAATTAATTGTTACGTTCTCTCTGAACTCACTAACAAAAATGACTTTTTGTTTAGGTACACCGAGGTGACTCGCATTGACTTACCTGGGACTCTAGCACCGGTTACTATGGGAGTTCCCTATGCACCCACAGAAAGGACGCAGCTAGATGTCCAAGTAGAGGGGGCGTTTTCTCCCGTTGTCATGGCTGTGGAGGTGACGAAACCTCTCCAACATCTTAGTGAATTAGAGATGGAATTAAAGAAATCACCTATGGAATTTCAGCCCATAATTGTGGAGTTTCCACATCCCGACAGAAGTGGTCAACCGGCGGTGTTCATTCGACGGCTTCCTGACTCTTTAACACTGGATGAAAATGTTCCCGCAAGGATTACCGCTCAAATGTCCGGCATTCCATTGCCTTCCGTCAGCTGGCTGAAGGACGGACAACCTCTCGTGTCGAGCAACAGAGTATTCACGTCCGTCGAGGTAACAACTTCTGCCTTTCCAACAGCATATCACACTATCACTATTGCAGATGGACTTGACAATTGATGTCTTTGTTTTTAGCCTAACAACACGTTGGTATTCCATTTTGCCCAACCAAGGCCCATTGATGCTGGAACCTATACAGCCATTGTCACTAATCCATTGGGTCATGACTCCTCCTCCGTGCAGGTATTTCCATAGAAATTTTTAAGGTAAAAATAATTGGTCCCAATGTATTTTTTCGATATTACTCTTCTATTTAGGTCAACCTCGGTGCCCTTCCAGAGCCCAAACACGACGAACCCATACTAGAACTCATGGGCGTTCCACCGAGCTTCACAAAGGCTCCATTTCCTCTTCTATCACTGGCGGAGGGCCAGGCAGATGTAATTCAGTCCCCGGGCATATTTTCCTCGCTGGAGGGAACTCCATTAAGATTTGAAGTTCAAGTTCACGGAGTTCCAGAACCTAATGTTTCCTGGTTTTTAAATGAGCATCCAGTGCACTCCGATTTTAAGCACAAGGTGAGTTAATTGGAAGGTCGCTTCATGAACGAAATCCTATGGTTAAATTCCAAATGAAAGTCTACGCTTTTACAATTGCAGATACTGACACTTCCCGACTCGGTTCATTGTCTCACCTTGGAGGCGCCAACATCGCTCACTGATGGTGGAACCTATCGGTGTGTTGCCAGCAATCCCTTGGGCGTTAAGGAGCTTGTTTTCCCTGTTACGATTGAACCTAAGCCTCAGCAGGTTACTGTTCCGCCAAGATTCCTAAAGAAGCCTGCTTCTAAAATTGTTACAGTGCCAGGACAGCCCCTTCTACTTGAAGCTGCTTTCGAGGGAGTTCCTGCACCTGTAATCTCTTGGCATAAGGATGGAAGGTGGGTTACCAAACACACTTAAGCCATATCTGCTGTACAGAACACATTGTTTTGCGTTTTAAGAACCTCAAAGTTATTCGAAATTATGCTCCAATAGGCAAATGCTCTTCAACTAGTTGCAATTTTATTGTCAGAAAGGCGATGCATGATTATTTACAGTTTTTATTTAAGCTTTTTGTATTGCAGACTCATTTCTCCCACTGAAGTTTCAAGTGGCCGCATCCAGGTTCTTGTCACAGAAAATTCAACTCAACTGTCTGTCGCTGAGATCAAACCTGAAGATGTTGGGACTTGGCAGTGTCTTGCCTCTAGTACTGCTGGGTTGGCGACTTGCCGAACTAAACTAGACCTAGAAGGTTAGATATTAATGACTCGAGTTAACAAAATGGAACTTGTCGAAACTCCTGTAACGGTCTCTACTTTTTCTTACTTTAGTCCCAAAGCCCGTAACCGAGGAACCACAGAAGATGCTTTTCATTCCAAAGAAGCGTACTTCTGTCTCAGGGTGAGTTAAAATATAGTGCGAGGCAAAGCGTATATGGAAAATGAGAGCCAACTTCAACCTGATTTAAAATAGTTGTGGGATTTCTGTACGCCTTCAGTCCCCATATTGTGTGCAGCGGTACTCCGGTCACAATGTTCAAAGATATTTTCGGGAAAATTCGTCAAGCAAAGTTCCTTTAGCCAGTTGACATGATGCATATCTATCATTTAAACACCCTCCTTAGGATTATCGGATCCATATAGGGCCTTAAATAGTGGTATTTTTGCGCCATAAATTCGTTCCAATGTCCAGCAACTTTAACATTATTTTGATATTGCAGGCCAAGTGACTCACCCTATCCAGAAATTAGGCAGGCTCCAAAATCTCTCGATGTAGTTGAGGGGAACAGTGCTCGGTTCTCAACAATGGTAGTTGGAACTCCACGTCCTTTGGTTTGCTGGTACATCAATGGTGTCCTTGTACAGCCCACTGTTCCCCTTGAGATCAGTTCAGAAGAACCTCGAGAATCATCACATTTTGATGGCCTTCTTCATCATCTTGAACTTCGCAACTGTCGACCCGAGGACAGTGGTGTCGTTACGGTTGAGGCTCTTCGTGCTGATGTTTCAGAGGGCGCTGCGAGGACCGAACCTAATGCTGTTGTCACTGCATCGGCTAACCTGAGAGTACTACCTGCCCCTGGAAAGATTCCACTCCTACGGCCTGTCCAAAGTAATTTTAGGTCTTGAGCCCCTTAACAATACAAACAGTAGTTACGGAAATATAACAATACATACTATAATAATACAACAGCATTGTTGATGTAACCGGTACGCTCACCTTTGTAGAAATCCCGACCCAACAGACCAAGCCTTCACAACCGCCTGTCATTATACAGGGACCTAAAAACGCTGAGGTTCAAGAAGGTTCACCAATTACTTTTGCCTGTCAGGTGGCGGGATCGCCAAGTGAGTTTGAAGTGTGCATGCGTTATATCGTAAGAAAACTAAGATTTTTAGCATCCAACTTTGGAGCATTCGTTTTTATTGCTATTTATTTTGTAAATCCGAAAACGTGATGTGTAAAATTTTAGTGCCTGAAGTTACTTGGATCTATAACGGGCAGACTGCAATTCAACCTTCAGCAAATTTCCATCCCATAGTAACACCCGATGGAAAAGCCTCTCTTCGTATTGATCATGTTCGGCCCGAAAATGCCGGTGAATACAAGATTCGAGTAACCAATCAAGAGGGTTCGGTTGAAAAATCAGCCCGACTCGATATAATATGTAAGTTCTGAGAGAATAGTAGGTATTATGAACTTTACGCACTAAAATGCCGGGTGAATTAGTTATGATCCCTTCTATCTCAACACGTATCTGTTTGTTTGTTGATAGTCTTCATTCTTAAATCTGA
Organism: Echinococcus granulosus; assembly: GCF_000524195.1. Lineage (NCBI taxonomy): Eukaryota > Metazoa > Platyhelminthes > Cestoda > Cyclophyllidea > Taeniidae > Echinococcus > Echinococcus granulosus. The sequence goes on from NW_020170397.1 coordinate 1,070,229, forward strand.
TTCACATGAATGCCTCACTACACTCATTTGTAAAAGCCTGCTCCTTATTTCATTTTTTCAGCGTTTACTAATCCTTCATTCAGTTACTAATTTTTTCCCACCGCAGCTGATGAAAAGGCACCCGACTTTACAACACCGTTTCCAGAAGAGATACTGAAACTTCCTGAGGGCACTTCCCTCACACTGGACGTCGAAGCAGTCGGAAAGCCAACACCGCAACTTGTTTGGAAGCGAGATAGTACTCCATTTGCTCCAACGCCTGAAATCCAAATTACCCAATTGACCTCCACTCACCATCGTCTAGAAATACTTGAACTATTTCAAACTGACAGCTCTGAATTCAGTGTCGAGGCGTTCAACAAACTCGGCAAGGCAGTTACAAAGACAAAGTTAATTGTACTACCAGGTTAGAATTTACAATTTTAGTAAACTTACCTTGAAGGTAAGCCAGTAATAACTCCTCAGGTTACCAAATTTTTAGCTGTGAAAGAGCAGCCTCCGGTCTTCTTAACGTGTCCACCTGAACAGCTCACTGCATTTGAAACCGCTACTGCTCAGTAAGTTTTGTATTTCTTAGGGATGTTATTAATTCTTCAAAATTATTTAACAAGCAAAAATGTGTCTCAATAAGCGCACGCAGTATATTTTTCCAGTTTCATTCTTTATCATGTAAATACAAATCGTAGATTGGTAGTTGAGATGACAGTAGTTTGATCGTACACACTTAATAATAATTTTAAGAGGTAATAATGTTTGTATGCTTAAGTAGTTGTTAAAACGCAGCTAAACAGGTGGTATAAATGGGATTACGCGGTATATTCACCCACATCGTAAAACCTACGCGGTATTTCACAATTCGTGAATTCGCTTCGTACTCAAATCGACGTAGATGCGCACCTTATTCATTATAAACAAAGGTAAATTCAAAAATCCGTGACGGTGAATTGCTTTCCTGCCCACTACTCCGTATGAATGGGAGCGTTAAAATGACAAATCGTACGCATGTGTGCGTAAATAAAACGCCTTAATCTATCGCTGTATAAATCACTGAACGCGTAACTTATTAGTGTGTTTTCAACAATTTCCTACAGAATCGAATTTGTAGTGCGCGGAGAACCAAAACCGAAAGTTCGCTATTTCCACAACGAAGTAGAGTTGTTTCCGCCTCGAGTAGATTCGCCAACGACGACAAGCGAGTGTAGAATTATGGAGAAAAATGTAAATAAACATTATACCCTCTTTATAAATAAGATTTGTGCCAAGAAAGACGCCAGAGAGTACATAGTTCGGGCAGAGAATGAACTTGGCGTTACAGTTTGCAGGACAGAAATTAACGTGGAGCACGTTGGCCCAAGTACAACATTAAGATTTAGCAAATATCTGCCCGAAAAACAGTGGGTTACAGTAGGCCAAAAAAAGGTATTCGAATATGAAGTAATTGCTAACGAAGCAGTAAAGTTCCAATGGTATATCAACGGCGTGGAAATTAAAAGAACTACAAAAGATAGTATAATAGAAGAGAAGGAACATTCAAAAAGTATATTAACGATGCCCATCGTCAAAATGGAAAAAATTCCACGAGAGGTAAGTGTGCGAGCAAAAACAAGCAGTGGAGATTCCGCAATGTCAACAACAAAAGTGGAATGCATTAAAAATAGTCAAGTTCCTCTGCGATTCATCCAACCGTTGGCACCAACAGTGACACCGAACATCGGTGAGGACGTGGTGCTGATTGCCGCTGTGGAATCTGTTCCACAAGCGGAGATCAACTGGGTGATCAGCAATCCCGAGACGGCACGACGTTGTGAAATAGTGCCGATGTTAGACCAGGCTTATCCCACTAGGTCGATTTCACAACTCACCATTCATGATTTCAATGCGATAACGGATAGTGGGGTGACTGTGAAGGCGGTGGCGAGAACTGCGGATCAGGAGCTCGTGACGACGTGTGAACTTCGGGCTCCAGAGGAGAGAGAGATAACGGAGAGGGAGAAACCGGAGAGGTTTATTGCAGAGTTCATGCATAGCTTGAGGCCCCATCTGGAGGTGCAGGAGACACACAAGGTTGTTCTGGAGTGTGGTGTACAGGCACCAGAAGGTCCAGTGACTTTCAAGTGGTACTGGAGCGGAATAGAGGTTTCCCCTGATACATTTAAAGAGATCACGATTGAGAGGAGTGCAAGCTACTCAGTCCTCACCATTGAGCGTGTTGAGAGGAAGCATGAAGGACTAGTAACGGTAGAGGTGATATATCCACAGGGCGAAAAGTTGGTGAGCACTTGCGATCTACACGTGGTGCCCCAGAAACCACTGACTGAGGTGCCACTTCAACCTGATGAACAGACGCCAGCAAGTGTGCCACTTCGTCTTGTTCAGCCGCTTCAACCGAGGGATGAACCTACTGCAGGAGAAGACGTGGTGTTGACAGCATCGGTGGAAGCGGTGCCACAGGCAGAAATCACGTGGACAATAAGTAGTTCGGAGACTGCTAAGCGCAGTGAGGTAGTGCCTTTGGTAGATGAAGCACATCCAACTTACACGACATCGCAGTTGACAGTGCATGATTTTACTCCGCAAGTCGATGAAAGCGTGGTTGTACAGGCGATTGCGAAGACACCGACGGAGGAGCTGGTCACAAGCTATGCGCTGCACGAGAGGAGACCAACTATCAGTGAAGTTGTGCTAGAAACTGGACCAATGCATGTGACACCGGCTGATAGGCCGGAGGAGGTGGTTAGTCAAGTTCCCCTGCGATTCATCCAACCGTTGGCACCAACAGTGACACCGAACATCGGTGAAGACGTGGTGCTGATTGCCGCTGTGGAATCTGTTCCACAAGCGGAGATCAACTGGGTGATCAGCAATCCCGAGACGGCACGACGTTGTGATATTGTTTCTCTATTCGATGAATCCAAACCGTTTATTTCAATCTCACAGTTGACTTTGCGGAATTTTTGCGCCACTGATGCCGATGTTTTCGTTGAAGCTATCGCTGTGAATGATACTGATCGTTTAGTTAGCTCATCTGAGATTCGCGCTAATGACCTAAAGTATTCCTTACCTATTTCTCTACATTCGCCACAGCCGGCATTTCTTCCTGTTGTGGAGCATATTTTAGCGTAAGTACTTCCTATTAGGTTTGCTAATGGGGTACGAAAAATGGTTTCATTAGCCAAAATCTTTCGTTGCTGGCTATCCCGTGTATTTGTCAAAAGCGAAATAAAGCGCGAATATCATATCGCGTAAATAATTAAAGATCTAGAATAAATTCCAGAAAAAAAAGCAAAATATTTGGCGTAAGATTTAAATAAAGTAAATCTTTTTATCAGAGTAAAAACGGAATATAAACAACGGATATAAAAAGCGAATTTAATAACAAATATCTGTCATTTTCTGGTTAACAAGGCATTTCCAGGGGAGAGATTCTCAGGCAGT
>NW_020170397.1:1073763-1075060 GCF_000524195.1 Echinococcus granulosus
TTGAAATTCACCAAACCCCTACAACCGGCCCTGACACCCAACGAGGAGCGCATACTAGAGTAAGTGGTCCCCCTTGAAGCGTCATATGGAGGAGAAGGCGTAGGTGTTGTGTGCCAGTCACAGTGGAGGTGGCATTGTCTGGTCGACCAAGTGATGCAAGCAGGATGCAGTTTGCATGACAGCGTCCGTAGAATGTGTTGATACTGTAGCAGGTGGTGGGAGGAATTGGAGGGATTTGGGGGTGGTCATGAGATGTGCAAGGGTGTGAGAGGGAGGTGCGAAGTGGTAGTTAGATGCATCGATAGGAATGGGAGAGTTGGTGGTGGGAGTTTGTACAACTTGTCAATTTGCCCTAGAGACGTGGATGTCTTGTGTGTGGTGATGAGGCCTTCCAGAGTGACATTGCATGTAATTCTACCTGGTGTAGGTTGGAGTGCGAAATTCAGGCCGATTTGAAGCCAATAACAGTGAAGTGGACACACAATGGTCAGGAATTGCAGCGTTCCGAGCGTTGCCAGGAGGTGTATGTGGAGGAGCAGGGTGTTGCTCGGCTGACGATAAGGGAGTTCTCCCCCAAGGACGTCGGTGAATACACCTGTGTGGTGAGTGGTGAGGTGATTGAACCGGAGACGGGAATGCTTCGCCAAGCGAAAACAATCACCACCACGACAGTGGCTGAGTTTGCAGGTGAGTGGGATAGCGGTGTGGAGGGATGATGCGGACTGCCAATTGAGTGTGGCTGTGATAGTGGAGGTGTGCTTCCCCATTGCAGAGGAGATTCCAGTTGTGGAGGAGGCTAAGCCCACAGAAGCGGTGGAAGCTCAACCGAAAGTGCAGTTGGCGGAGCTGAAGTTCACAAAGCCTCTACAGCCTGCATTGGCACCGAACGAGGAGCGTGTGGTTGAGTAAGTGCTTTCTTCGTCATTGCTTCCTATCAGTGTGTTGTTGTCGTTGCATATTTGTGAATGAGTGGGTTCATCGGTGGGAGAATGGACATTGGGGTGTGTGTGTGTTTTAGGATGGAATGCGAGATTCAGGCCGATCTGAAGCCAGTCACGGTGAAGTGGACACACGATGACAAGGAGCTGCAGCGCTCGGCTCGTCTGGAGGAGGTGTTTGTGGAGGAGCAGGGTCTAGCCAAGCTCACCATTAAGGACTTCACTCCTGAGGACGCGGGCAAATACACGTGTGAAGTGAGTGGCGAGGTGATTGAACCCGAGAGTGGCGATCTGCCACGCGCAAGGACAATCTCCACGTCAACTGTTGTGGAGGTGGCCGAAACGATGCCGGAGGTGGA
>NW_020170397.1:1075160-1077986 GCF_000524195.1 Echinococcus granulosus
AAGCATATTGAAGAGGATAGGTATAAGTTGAAGTCTCCAGTGTCTGACAGTAGCTCTCCAGTTTTTGAAAAGGAACTTGTTCCGATTAATGTTACTGAGGGTGAAGAAATCTATCTCTCAGCTGTTGTGAGGGGTAAACCTCAACCAATGGACGTTACTTGGAAACACAATGGTGTTGTTCTTGAAGTAGATAATACTGATGTGGTCCTTTTCTACATTCCTGAGCGAGGGCTTTGCGAACTGACAATTTCAGAAGCCTTTGTAGAAGATGCTGGAGTTTATGAAATAGAGGCACTCAATGAATTCGGCGTTGCGGTCTCTCAGACGGAGGTCGTTGTTCGGGCTTTAGAAGAACTTGAAGAACCTGTAACAAAGGAGATACCATTGAAAGAAGCTACTTTTGTGGAGGAAGAATTGCATCCTGAAGAGGTTCCCATCCCCATCAAAGAAGTTGTTGAGGAAACCTCACCATTGGTGAAAGCAAAACCATTTGAAACTGAACGTAGGCTGACTGTGATTACACAATATGTGTAAAAATTGCTTTTAATGGTAATTTAAATTTTTTTTTAGTAAAATTATCAACTGAAGCCAAACCGATGCAAGAAGAATTGGTGGAAAAGGACAAATTGTACGAGTTCACGATTGGAGCTAAAGGCAAATCAAAGGGGAAAACGGAGATCAAGGAAGAAAAAGAAGTGACTGAAGAAGAAAGGAGAGAAGGAGGTAAGTATTAATAAATTTTAGCAAAACGAAGCTGATGAATAGTAACATATATACCCAGCAAGTATATATTTTAAAAAAATTGATGTGAAAAAGGGATGAGAAAACCTTAAGATAGGGAATAATCGTCAATGGGAGTGTTGTGCGATTGCTTGGGTTGAAATTCGCTGTGTGGTGCAAGTGGGCAAGGGAATGAAGCGTGAACGGTAGGGAGTACTGTGAAACGGCTTGAGAGTGCGTTCATTGTGCAGAATGAAAATGATATTGGCGCATTTAACCCCAAAATCAGTACTCATAGCGATGACCTGAGAGATTATTTTGAATGAGGCAGGATAGATGAGATGTGGTTGCATATATGAATTTGATAGTGAAGAGGTGTACTAACTCAAGGAATTTTTTCGAAGCACCCGGACCTGTCGAAATGGGGAAAGATAAGGTGGATGGTAAGCGGAAGAAGGAATCGCAGCCAGAGCCCACGGTAACTGCTGTTGAGAAGGAGGAGATGAAGGAGAGTAGGACAGACTTGGAGGTGGCGGACCGTGTCGATGGAAAGGGGGCGCTAGAGGCTACACCATTGCGTGAATCTGTGCCCAAAGGTTAGTTTCTCGAACATTTCTGTCGCATTATTTTTTTACTAAATAATTTTATTAAGTGTAATGTCTTGTCTCCGAGCAAGTCTTAAATTAGGGTATTTAATTAAATCTAGAGTGGAAAATGTTTGGTGAGTTTTGTAGATGCTATTCTGCTGCATTTATCCTTGAATTTTGGGTATTCATGCCCTTTTAGTACCAAAAGAATCGGAGGAAATTGAATTCCCAAGAAAGGAGTTTTCTGAAGACGTCCAGGCGCTCCCAGAATCTGCAATGGAAACCACAAGTAATGGCTTCCGTTGTCGCTATAAGTTTGCCTGAGCATAATTAAGTGTTTTTGTTTATTACTTTATGTTTGAGAGATCGTGGTACTTGTAGCATCGTTGGACTAATGTTTAACAATTCTATTACCGTTCGTGCGTAAGACTGATTTGCCTAGAAATACAGGCTTTTGAGTTCGTATTGTTAATGAATGGCTTTCCTACAATCCTTAGATTTACCCGCTACACCCGTGAATCTCCGGGCTGAAGTTACTCCAAAGAAGGCACCTATTCAATCTCAGTCAGTGGAACTGACGTGGGATCAGCTCGATGGTGCAACTCCAGATAAATACATAGTTGAAATAACTCCCAAAGGAAAGGAGAAGTGGATTGAGTTTAAAGTTGCAAAACCGTCCGGTAGAAAATTGATACTTCTTACGAAAGATATGGAAGAGTTTACAGACTATGAGTTTAGAATCACAGCTCAAAATAAAAAGGGGAAGAGTAAACCTTCCGAAGCGTCGAATCCAATACAATTGGGTAGGTTTTAGTCTCCCCATTTTCAATTATGTATTGCAAAGCTGTACATTTTCGGGCGATTAGGATAAAAAACTATTTTAGGCCAAAAAAAGGAATTAAACAGAGAAAAAAATACAATATTATTTGGTAAAAATGTTTAATCTAATAATATTAAACATGTAGCTAAAAACAGTTAAAAAACGGTAGTGTTAATTTTTCGATATGAAACGAGGCACCAATATTTAAATATCAATATCTATTTAAGTCAAAGAAGCAAGCGCAGTGTAATAGCCTAAGAAACGTACCAAAAAAAGGTAAACAGATAGCAAACAATTACTAAAATCGTAAAAATGTACATTAAAATACGTATTTTTTAGGAATACCGCTGGAGTTCGTAAGAGAGTTGCCGGATATCGTAGTAACTCAAGCGCCAACAGAGGATGAACAAATAATCTTTGAATGTGAATTATCAAGACCTCCAAGGGAGAAGGTACAGTGGATAAAGGACGGAAAACCACTGCCAGAAAAAAAGCCAAGTCACGTTAACGTCAGCGAGGACAAAAGCTCAACGGTACACAGAATAGTATTCGACGAAGTAAAAGATGAGGACGTGGGAGAATATCTCATTAAAGCAGAAGATGCAGTATCCAAAGGAAAAATTAAAAAAAGAAGTAAAAAATAGAACAATATTTCCAAACATTTTAAAAAACAGTGATTATTAAAGTATTTGAATTTTC
>NW_020170397.1:1078086-1079708 GCF_000524195.1 Echinococcus granulosus
TCTGACATCGTTGCCTATGAGTAAGGTGAAGCGCGAGGATGCTGGTGACTACACTGTGGTGATCGCCAACGAGCTTGGCGAGACTAGCGTCACTGTGCACCTGATTGTGCTGGACAAGCCCTCACCACCACGCAATCCGCATGTGACAGAGAACACGGGTGATCGCGTAGTCTTCCACTGGGATGAGCCCGAGTTCGCAGGCCTTGAGCCGGGCGGTGCGCCTCTTGAGTATGTTGTGGAGATGCGCGAGGCCACACAACGCGTGAACAAACCAGTGACTAAGACGGTTGAGCTCTCTACACCGGTGGAGTCATTGAGTGTAGACAAGTCCTACATCTTCGCGGTGGCAGCCAAGAACACAGTTGGCCAATCGGACTTTGTGGAGACAAAGCCCGTCTCCACGAAGTTGCAGTATGGTCCACCACTGAGTCCCGTGAACGTCAAGGCAACGGTGAATCCGGAGAAGGCTCCGGTGAGTGACCAATCAGTGGAGTTGACTTGGGAGATGCCAGCGGAGGCTGGACCAGTGCCAGCCGATGTGACGACCGAGTTCGTGGTGGAGATGAAGCCGAAAGATGCAACACGTTGGCAAGAGGTGGCCAAGGATCTGACGGAGCTACGCGTTACTTTGCCCACCGACAACATGAAGGAATTCACCGACTACGAGTTCCGTGTGACAGCAAAGAACAAGGCGGGCACGAGCAAGCCTTCTCAGCCATCCAATGCCATTCAATTAGGTAGGTTGAGGTGTCTGCCTCGATTAGCAGTAGTTAGCTTGGATTAGTATAGTATAGTACAGCTTAGTTTAGGTTAGGGTAGACTTAATTCACACTGCATTGTCTTCACTTTGGTTTATTTGAATGGAGTAGGGCAAGGTGGAGGGGTCAAAGTGGCACAAAAAGGAGGAGGAAGAGGTGGTACTAGGATTAGAAGGGAAGTCTTGCAGGTGGTGAGGTATGTGAGGCCTTCTGAGGCAGCAGCTTGATTAGCTGGACTGGTGGTGTGAAGTGAGGTGGGTCTTGTAGGCAAAGTGTAGAGGGTAGTGTAGAGCAGGCGACATTCGTTGCAGCATGCATGCACCTACTTGTAAGACGTCCAGATGAGTGGTTGGAGTGCTGAATTTGGTGGCACACCTGGAAGCCACGTGTTGAATGCCTCGGAGGGTGCAAATTGAATGAGCTCTCTTTGTCTGCTACTTTCGAAGGTATTCCGTTGGAGTTCATTCGTGAGTTGCCGAAAATTGTTGTGACCGAGGCGCCATCGAGGGAGAAGCCGGTGGTGTTGGAGTGCGAGCTCTCCAGAAAGCCGAAAGAGTCGGTCAAGTGGCTGCACAACGGAAAACCACTGCCATCACGTCTTCCCAAGGGTGTGACGGTGGAGGAGGAGAAGCAGTCCACTATTCATTGCATCACTTTCACAGAACTAACGGAGGATGATCTTGGGGAGTACACTGTGCAGGTGGAGAAGATAGCCTCAACTGGAGGAGTGGAAATGAGGGGTGAGTGTATTGTGCGGCACTAGATTGTGTTTGCTGTTGGTGTCGATGACACAGGATGTTGTCGCCTTGGGTATGCTCGCGCGCCACGTTGGTGGTGATGAAGGTGTCTTTGCGTGCCCCTTGT